>NW_022987233.1:449115-638838 GCF_010094035.1 Trematosphaeria pertusa | reverse complement strand
GGGGATCACCAACCTGCTCCTGATGTGCCTGTACCTCAGGAGGTGCGTTGGGTATGAGCCCGGTTGGGGGATCACCAACCTGCTCCTGATGTGCCCGTACCTCAGGAGGTGCGTTGGGTTTGACTCCAACGCCGCGATTCTTAGTCCGATTCCGACGTGGCCGCTGGCGGTGGGTTCGCGCAGCCCCATCGGGAAGATATGGAAGACGCGCGGTGGGCATTGGTAAGTTGATAGCGGACTCGATTGAGAGACGGACTCGAGCGTGAGAGAGCGGACTCGAGCGTGAGAGAGCGGACTCGAGCGTGAGAGAGCAGACTACTCGAGCGTGAGAGCGGGTTCGAGCGTGCGAGCGGACTCGAGCGTAAGAGCGGATTCGAGCGTGAGAGCGGATTCGAGCGTGAGAGAGCAGACTACTCGAGCGTGAGAGAGCGGACTACTCGAGCGTGAGAGAGCGGATTCGAGCGTGCGAGCGGACTCGAGCGTGAGAGCGGATTCGAGCGTGAGAGCGGATTCGAGCGTGCGAGCGGACTCGAGCGTGAGAGAGCGGACTACTCGAGCGTGAGAGAGCGGGCTACTCGAGCGTGAGAGAGCGGACTCGAGCGTGAGAGCGGACTCGAGCGTGATAACGGACTCGAGCAGAGGAAGATGGGTAGTTGGAATTGGTGGGTTGGTAGCGGCTTGAGCGTGATAGCGGAGTCGAGGTTGCAGACTCGAGCAGAAAGTTGGAGCGTTGGGTTGTTAGTAGAGTTGGCCTTGGGAGTCAAAGTGTCGAACCAACAGGTTGAGTACTGGGGCCGAGTCTTATAAAAGAAAAGCAACTGCTGGGCTGGACTCGATATGGCGCAATTATTGCGCAATCACGGCTCGAGCTTCATCCCTATAGTCCGCTTTCGTGAGTCGAGGGCTGGTGAAAGACTTACCACATGCAAGGCAGCGAATGGTCCATCCAGGCGCGAGAACGTACCAATTCACTGAGGTACCTCATGCCTCTCCATGCCTGGTTTTCTTCCACCTCGAGTCCACACGTAGGACTCGAGGACTCGAAACAAACCTGCGAGTCATCCTGTTTGCAAGCCATATGCGCCTGTTTGGCCCTTAGCCCCTGAATGCAAGCATTCCGCTACATTCTGTCCACTTCCACCGCTTGTTCGTCCTCAGTTCCTTTGTATGTCTATCGGCATCTCGTCATACCGTCTTGGACTGGGATGTTTAAGAATACTCCTTTTATTGCTCCTACAGTCTAAGATTCGCTCGCCGAAGAGACCAAATGCTTCTCATCTCCGCGTATTCGCGAACGCGCGTGCTTACTTCCTCGCCCCAAGAACAAATATATATTTCAACTCCGCCTTGAGCGACGTATCGATACGTTGGATACGTTGGACATGCTCCAATCTCTTCTTGATGACATCTAGAGGTGCGCGATCTACATGAGTATCTCTATACATCTGGGTTCCGCCTCTCCAGACCCCTGCTTTCGCGTTAATACACGCATACGAAAGTTTTCACGTCAACTCTACAAGACAAACTTCAAGCAAACAATCAGAAGCATACCGGACTTTCAAGAACGTGCCAGATGGAACCACAATAATCGCCATCATAGAGCATAGGCGAGCTGCAAAACGAGAGCGCGGAGTAAGTAATCCCTAAGGAAAGATACAGCTGCTCAGCTTTGCGATCCAATATCAGGAGAGGCAAATTGCAAAGGATCGAACGAAAAGCATCAGGTAGCTAGCGGCCCAAGATACATGCTCGCCCTGAACAACACCGTCCCATCGTAGCTTAGTAATGAGAGCCTCTCCATCAGCTACTGCCGAAGATCCAACGCTTCACGGCCACTTAGTCCTTTCCTTATTGTAACACCTTCTCCCAACCTAGACGATAGGCTACGACGCTCTTTGCTTTGCTCCCTGCACAGAAGGATTAAAACCCTGATACCCTTCTGATACTGAGGCTTCGGTGCTGCGGCTCGGCCCCAACTCCGCAATTGGTAGGTGGAAATACGCCATCATCAGGCTCGGCATCTCCACCCTGAAGTGAACGCTATGACTGGCGTGGTGATATTGCCCCTTATAAATAAAGCGACGGCAACCGCTCTGGCCCGAAATACTATGAGCCGTGGCTAGCCTACGCCACGCGAGCTTCAAGTAAACGTTATCAAGCGCGAAAGTCCGTCCCTCACACTGATATCACTCCTATTCCGCCTTGGCATTTCCGCGAGCTACGCCTTATGTTCTTTCCCTTTCATAATCGCAACGCGCACACTCCTTGGCATCCCGATCCTGCTTGACCTTAACTTTCACACAACTTCCCCATTCTGACCAGCTCCAGCCACTCTTAGTAACTCATCCTGCTTTCTCTCCGTCGCGATCCTGCGCCACTCTTGGCGCGGCGACGCTGCTCTCGGCGCGCTCGGACACCCCAGACTTCACCGAAGGCCAAGCCCAGCAACTTACGCGAGACGAGACGGTGAAATAAGGTGTTATGCGAGAGAAGGCGGAAGCTACACAGAGAGACTATCGCTACGTCTATCTAGCCATCTACCGCTAGGTCGAAGAGGTTCGAAGAGGAACCCCCAGGCTTCAGCACTCGTGGATGCAGCGCAAGTATACGCTGAAGGCGGATATTCTTTCCTTGGACATCTATCTATTGGTTCTTGCTGGAGCAACCGCCACGATCCTGCGATGTTTCCACTGGGCACCTCGCTTCCAGAGATGCCGAATTCCAGCAATCAGGATACGAGCCTACCGCTATCCCGCGGTCCTCCATCCCAAGCGCGAATTCCTACTCTTACGTATACGCCCGAGAGTTTCAATCTACACCAAGTCTAGAAGAGAAATACAAGGGGAAATGCGGCCGCTGCTATTCTCGCTGTAAAGCAGCGGCTCGCTCTCCACCTCCATCGCACCCGTCCCGATAACCACCCAATCTAGCACACGCCGAAAGCGTAAGACCATGCGCCATTTCCATCGCCGTGGAACATAGCGCTGAACTGTATAGGTCCTATATATGCCTCGAGTTCCAATGCCATCACCACTTCGTCTGCCGCCTCGGCGTCTGTTACGTCTAGACTGCCCGGCGTGCTCATTCGGAGGAAGGAAGCTCTCGTTCGCGGAAGGCAGAGCCTTATTGAATTCCGTAAACCTGTCCCTCTACACAGCCACTTCGCAATAGGCTCAGGCGAGGTGTGTACGCGCAGCAATGTCCCGCCTCTGCGAGGCAGACATTAAAAAGGAGGACCAGGGCCGCAGAAACGAAGGCAGCCTGGGCTGTCCAGTATTGTGGTTATGGCAGACTACGGTTCGTCAAAGCTGATCTCGTCGGAGTAGAGGAGCGGCTGCTGTTCGACGAGCAGTAGATGACGGCTCCTCAAGTTGATAACTTCCTGCGCCCGGTTCGGGATCGTGCTATGCTGGGCACCTCAATACAAAGGCCGGCCTGTATTGTAGAAAACGATTCCGCGAAGCTCGTCGCTGTGGTGTTATGCTTGAACTGAGCGCGATGATGATTCGTGGGATGAAGGTATGTCTGCTAATGGGCGCTTTGAGACCAGACCAGATGTATACGCTTCCCGGACATGGCGAAGCGGAACGTGTCGTTCGGGCGCTGCGGTTTCTGTTGGAGAAGCTGGGCTTGATGTGCTGGCTCTTGAAGAGCGAAGGCAAACTGCGCATCCGAATTGGGGGAAAATGATAGTGGCTCCCAGAAATTAGTCGAACATCTCGTTGATCCGGAATCGCACGGAAGGTCCGCGCGTCCAAACCATTCATGGTGTATGCGATGGGGACTGTTTCCTATAATACTCTAGCTATGCGCGATCTGCTTCAAGCGCTTGCTGGGGAGTGCAAGCGTCAAGCGGGGAGTCCATGATGATTGCGAAAATGGGGATGAAGAGAGCAATGCGAGAGGGTATGCGGAGATGGCGCAAGGACTGCAAGCGGATAGCCTTGCGCGGACTTCTGGGTCGAAGGGCAGCTGAGGCATGCAACGATTGGATCGAGAGTGGGGATGGCTCGGCGAACGAGAACTGCGAGGTGGCGGTGCGCCGCATCGAGTCAGGGAGTGGGTCCTCACACAGCCTCCGGCGCGAAGAAGTGGACTAGTAAGGAAGTCCTCGTCCTAGTGGTATGCAGGCCATCCTGCTGTGGGGTCGAGCTCTCACGGCTCTGCATGGCTGATGTCGGGATGTCGGAGGGCGAATCCGCGGCTAGTACGGATGGGGAAAGGCGCCTCGCTTCTGCGCGCGGACCACCACTACATCGCACGCCCACCTCCACCCGCGCAGTCTCATCCCCGTCCATCTGCACCCCATGACCAAAAAGCGCGCGAGGTGCGAAGACTCCTCCTCGGCTAGCGCACTCAGCCGCAAGCGCTTCCGTCCTGCCTCACCATCCCCCCAGCGGCCCCGCCCGCAATCCGTCGAGCGTCTGTCATCCTCGTCGTGTGCTGTCGAGCCTCCCACAAGACCCCGTGCTCGCTCAGTCGACTCCACTCCACCGCCGGCGCCGCTCACCGAGGAGAATCTGTCCTCGTTTGAAGCGAGCCAGCCTTCGCCCTCTCCCGCGTCCCTGGCGAGCCGCCCGGCGTCTCCGGCGCGCAGCAACAGCAACAAGAGCGCCGACATCGACGACCTCCACAAACTCAACTCATACCACATATACTGGGACACGGGCGCGAAGCCGGCCGATGATCTCCAGTGGCACATCGACGAGACAATCAAGGCGAAACGCGCGGAGCCGCCGTCCCCGAACGCACAGGAGATCGTGGACAAGCGCCGCAAGGCGGGGAAGCAGATCGAGTTCGGCGCGACCAATATGCTGGAGAAGCACCTGCTGTTCGAGGGGGAGGACGAGGGCGGCCCACCGTTCTTGGCCATGAAGCCGCACCTGAACCTCAGTCGGCACTTCTTGCCCGAAGCGCCGAGCGATACCGTCAAGAAAATACACGGACCGCTTTCGCGCCCGCAGCCAGACCGCGCGATCGGGTATGTGTCGCGGGTGGATGCGGCGGCTTCGGTGCCAAAAGTGGCGGCCCCCTTCAGCGCGGGTGAGGAAGACCAGCTGGACTGGTGAGATGCACAATGCTTCAACATTTGCGCCGCTTGGCTAACCACACACACAGGTACCGCCTCTGCTTGCGACGAGACCTCCACTTCCCCTTCCTCACCGCGCAGTTCAAGTCGATGCCCTCCGGCCAAAGCACGTTCCAGGCCGCCTGTCAGTCGGCTCGCGACGGCGCCACCATCTGCGACTTCCTACACCACTTCTACTCCATCGCGAATGGCAGCCCGCCCAGCGCCGTCGAGAGCTGCCACTTCTCCATAACGTGCGACGTGTGGTCTGTCACGATTTGGGTTCACTGGCGAGAGACCAATGCCAATGGCGAGGTTGTCTACAACATGGAGCCGATACACTCCGCCTTCCTGCAGTACCTAGAGCAGGTACAGGATGCAAGGCGCCTACTACGGAACATCATCGACTGGGCCTTGGGCGAGAGGCTGGCGTCCCTCAAGACAGCGCTACCTTTGTTCTGGGATAACCGCCCGGCAAAGCCGGCTCGCTATTCCGATACTGATACGAGGACCGACGCCTCGTCCGTCTCTTCGCGGCAATCTGGTCCGTTGACGCCAGCCAGCGACCCCGGAGATCCATTAGCATCGTCGAGGAAGAGGCAGCGAGTGCAAGAGGTACAAGAGCAGGGTTGAGTGGGGGAAATGCCGGTCTGCATGAGGAAGCTAGGCATTTCGGCGACGGGTCCGGTTGCACGTGAGTTCGCTACAAGGCGAGGGATGGGAAGCGGGAACGACCATTCATCACCCCTCCGGAACGCCTCGGTCACCGCCTTGGTCTGTTCCGATGAAGCGAAAGCAACAACAACGATGCACCATCCCCGCTGGGGCAGAAGATCCCAATACCGCCCGACCCTGTTTCCAAAGGGAAGCAAGAGCGGCGACGGTCGGCCGTTATCCCTCTGGAACGGCGGAGCCTCGAACATCGCCTCGGTCTGTTCCGATGTGAAGGGAAAGCGACGCACACCTGTTTTCGTGAACCACCCATGGACGCTAGAGGCAGCTGCCATCCCTGCCTCACTTCAACACCAATGGCCCGCCTCTCCAGTGCTTGCTACGACGAGCTGACGCTGTTTCTTTGCCGGAACGAGGCTTAGGCGGATGAGCAAGGGGGTCCTCATTGTCATGGATGAAGACTCATTGAGCATGGAGATCGTCGGTCTGCAAAGAAAGCTCCGCTGCCTATTCGGGCCAATGAACGCCGAACGGTCCGTGTCCGACGCTACGGAATGTCCCTCGGACTACTAAGGCGATATTCGGTTCCAACGTCACGAAGGGCCAGTTACCCACTTTTGTCAGGCTCACGAACCAGAGCGACGCATGGCTGAACGATCGCGACGGCCTGCGGGGCTCAACATGCTTCCATACAACGTGGTATTCCCCTGAACCCGAATATGGGCCTTTGGATCAAGACCGAGCGCTTTGCTGATAGCCGGAGGTTGGTTCCGCATCGACACATCCCTTTGCCGTTTCTCCTGTCCATCAGCGAAAGAGTAGATGCCTCCGTCCACTTTTAGCCGCTTGACAAATGTATTTGTACGCGAGAACTGACAACACATCGCATCAAATGCATGGTACGAAGATGGGAGAGCATGGAAGGATGGCTGGTCAGTGTCCCAGAACAACCAAACATGATGGAATATGGGCATGGATCGTTGAACAAGCACAGGGTAATTGAATCGCTTCACGAATTGCATGAGATCTCTCTCTACTGTTACTCCACATTTCTGTCCATTGTTACCTCACATTTCTACACACTCTCCCTCCCAGGCCCGCTTCCTTCTCCGCTTCATCACTTACTCCTCGCGACGGTTTTCCTTCCCACACCCCTCGACTTTACCTTAACATCCCTCAACACAACCATTGCATACTCCCTACTTACCTTTCTCTCCCATCCATATTCCTTATCCTTGCTCTTCCGCTACTTTCGCGACGTTCAACAGACTCAGCCAGCACCAATCCAATCCCCCCTCCCCAATCTCCCGCATCTCCCCACTAATCAATCCAGTCCCATCCTTCCCCCCATTCCTGTTCCCTCCCTGGGATCTATCCATCATTCAAACCCCCTCGCCAACTCACCACCGCGCCAACCCGCGCAAGCTCTAGCTCTCTCGCTCTACGCACAACACCTCGCGATTCCGGCCTGGCCGGCTGTGTGCACTACTTCACTCCGCTCCACTTCGCTTCAAGAAACTAACCAACTAACCAACCAACCAACCAACCAGCCAGCCAGCCAACTACCTCGCCCTAATAGCCAACCCATCTATCCGCCCACTCACCCGCAAACGTGTACGCTTCGATATTGCCTACGCATGAAGAATAGCAAGGCCGTTCCGTTCCGTTCGTTCCACATGGGCATATCTGGGAATAATGTAGAAGAAGGAAGAGAAGAGAAGAGAAGCGAGCGAGCGGGTGAGGGATTTCTGTGGGAAGGGGGAGGAGCGGGTGTTTGTGATTAGATGGTCTGTGTGGGGATATAGAGTGGTGTGGTGTGGGTGTTGGGGGTGTTGGATAGGGAAGGGATGGATGGCTTATGGGATTGAGGGTAGGAGTGGGCAGATGTGCCGTGGCGGAGGCGCAGCTATGTGGATGGTTCACTGGGGATGTGCGCGTGGTGTAAGGGATGGGGTACGGTACGGTGCGGTTGGTGGGGGTGGAGGGGTGTGGTGCGGTGCATAGGGTAATTAATAGGGGGGAAGAAGATGGAGACGAAGGGCTTGTCTTGGTCTTGGTCTTGGTCTTGCTTTTGCGGGATGGATTGCTTGGCTTTGCTTTACTTCAGCATAGAGTTGGCTGGAGGGGGAGAGAGTAGCGCTGGGGGTTTGGCATTCGGCATTTGGCATTCGACGTTCGGCGTTCAGTGTTTGCAACTGTAGAGAAGAAGAAGAAGAAGAAGAAGAAGAAGAAGAAGAAGAAGAAGAAGAAGAAGAAGAAGAAGGCAGTGGTGGCGGCGGTGGATAAAACGAATCGAGCGTGGCTTTTTGAACTGGGATGGCGCGGTTCGTTGGATGGTAGGTTGATGGAAGAGGGATGAGTCAGATCAGATCCATGATAGAGCGGATGCTGGGGTCTTGGGAATTGGACTTCCTGGTGAGTGAGGAGGGAGTGGGGAAGAAGAGGGAGAGGAGGAAGCAGAGAGAGGGGAAGAAGAAGAGAAAAGAAGATGGAGTGGAGAGAAGGAAGATTCAATCCAAGTAGGGGGAAAAGCTCAGCGTGTATGCCATCTCAGTCGAAGGCGCGCCTTTGGAATCGTTCAACTGTCCGCTAAACGACGCATCATTGTATGTATTGCAATACGCCCACACCCTTGTTCTATCTACAACTTATTCCGTTCTATTCTATCCTATCCTATTACATTATCTTGGCCTTCCAGCTACTCAATCAAAGAGAGAAAGCTAGCTTAAGCCCTTCCTTCCTTCCTCCTTCCTTCTTGTCGTAGATGGACGCTGAATTGTATATTCGACACGCCATTGAGTTCCATAGTCTAGATATTCCCAGATTGATGGGCACCTGCGAGTTTACTGTACATACGCGCATGGTAATGCACACCAGACGTAGTCTATTCTATTCCATTCCATTTCATTCTGAGCCTTCGATCGCATACTAGCGTCTATGCCTTCTCTCCTCCAGCAGCCAAAGGCTTCCTTATCCATTTCACCGCCCCAACCCTGGAGTAGCGTATTGGAACGACAGCACGGCATTTGCGCGCCTGTCGCCTATCTGCTCTCTCGCCTGGCTCGAGGTTTACCTACACTGAGGTACTAGTACTAGCTTCTACTTTCCCCCATCCTATAGACGGATGAGGTACAAAGGACTTGCGCTGTCTTTGATGTCGCCAATAGACGGCTTATAGATGTGTCTGCGTCTAGAATATGCATGGCGATGGACATAGCAAAAAGGGAAAGAGGTTGGTTCTACCAGCGTGCAGAGTGTCGCTGAAAAGATTAAAAAAGAGTAACAGGAGAAAGAGGAAGGGGAGAGCGGAGAGCAAGAGCAAGAGGGATCTGTAGCTGCAAAGCTGCAGCAGTGTACGCCAGGTAAGCTAGCCCCGTGGAGCCAGCCGCAGGGACAAGGAAACCGAAACCTCATAGTGGAAACAGTTCAATTCAGTTCATCACGAGACTCCTGATCAGCCGACGGGATTGGTCCTGCAAAGCCAGGCTACTCCAGTGAAGGAAAGCACCAACTAAGTCTTGAGGCAGATAGGAATGATCAAGAGAGTGAGTGAGTGCTTCGATGGGCGGCACGGCTTGAACGCCGGTTCTGTGGTGGCAGATTGCGCCCATAATCTCCTCCTGCTCGTTGCGGTGCAGAGAAAGCTGCTCGACGGATGGCTGCTTTTGGGTTTTACGCTCCTCTCCTCTCCGCCCTTTATCCGCTTCTTGTTTTAATTCGTTTCGATTCGTTTCGTGTAGTATCTGATAGCTATTCCCATGACAGAAGCCTGGTGATTCTTCGGCTTGTTTGGGATGGCGGGGCGGACTATTGTCAGTCCTGTCCTGTCTTGTACTGTATGCAGATGAGGGGGTTCCATCCATAGTTTGAGTCAACGTCCCACCAGCCCGCTATTGATGGATACCTACCTACCTCTCTTCTATTCATTCCTTGCCATTTGTCTTCAATCTAGGGTCGGGGATGGATGTGAGAGGATTGCGTGCGGAGGATAGGCGGAGCGTCACGAAGAAAGGGAAACTGGGCGGCAAGTCTTCTATTTGTGGCTCATTCTCGGCCCAACGTTGCTGGGATACAGTACACCTTCAGCTCTGTCGGTGACATGTCCCTACGAGTGGCGGGCGGCTCAGCTCCTTGAAAACCTCCAGCTTACTCAACACCATGTGCCTCCCAGACTACCGCTGGACTGAAGGCTCAGCTTGACGACGACGAAAGTAGCGATTGCTCTTGGCGTTGATGTAGAAGCACTCGCCGACGATTCTCTGCTTGCGATCGGAAGTCTTAATAATCTTCCTAACACAGAGGAGGGATCTTAGAGTTGTAGTCTGTGTGCTGGATTGTATAGTCAGGGGCAATTGAGAATAAGCAGGCGGAATGGGGAAGTTGTCACCTAAACCGTTCACAGCGGCGGCTACTCTCCTCGCTCATCATGGTCACGAGCTATGGATTGCATTCAAATTCACATTAAGCAGGGTACAGATCTAGTGCCACTAATGCCGATTTGACTACTGCAGCAATTAATGCCTCGTTTTGGGAGCTAATTTGAGGAGGCTTACCGATCCGCAAACTTCCCGCGCTTCCTGTTCTCTCGCATGTTAGAGGTTATTCGTGATAATCCGCTTATGCTCGCGTAATGTTGGCGCCTCCGATTCGCGTTGCATCACACTCCACTAAAGACTAGATCCGGAAACAAGAAAACAGGTGCAGATATCAGGTTCACACTTTCTAAGGTTCAAATTCTACTCATGCATTCTTATTGGACTTCTAAAGCCCCTAGAGGTTTACAGGCCTAAGTCCTATCTTACTCCAACGCACGATCAGACCAACCATTCGGATCTTGTTTTCTTTCAAGGTGAGACAAAGAGCTCCCGGTAGTCGTAGTCCTCAGTAACCTTGTCGTACTTTTCGCGGCGCTCGTTCTGTAGAACTGCAAGGATGTGGATGGCGACAAGCGCTTTGGTTATCGTTACCGTAGATGCCGTCCACGCGAACCGCGCTATTTCGGGGTGTACCAATTCGGCAACTGGGCTTGAGGATGGAACGTAATCAGATGCTGATGGGGGTTCATGGGGTGGTGAGAAGGGTGGGACCTCTTCAGACTGGATAGACTGCTGCGTCTGGGGCAATTCATCCTCTCCTGTCTCGTCATCCTGATCGTGTGCTGCTGGTGGCGAAGAGGAAGGCGGCTGCATATTTCCTCCCTGAAGTTGGTTGCTCTCTGCTGAGAGACGCCTGGAAGTTCCTGATGGCCTGGTGGGTATTGTTGATGTCTCCTTAGACAGTCGCATGACGACAAGCTCCATGTTGGTGATCACATAAGCGTATCTCGATTTTTCCATCTTACTGTATGTGGCGGCTTGGGAAAGGAAGCTTATGAAGTCCGTATGCTCCCCAGTGCTCTCTTCAGTCGGCCACTCTTTCGGTAGTGGTTTGGCGGACTTAGGGTTTTGCAGTTTCGTTTCCCCCGGAACAAGGCTGGTAGAGTCCTCCTCCTCTTTGACGCCACTCCAGTCAGGCCTGACTCCATCCCCGTGTCGACCAGGCACCCAACTAATTTTATCAACCCCCAACTTGCTGCAGATATGTTGTAAGGCATTGTTGACAACCATATTGTGCCATTTTGACAGGACGTGCTCCAGACAACGTTCACTGTAAATAGAGCACTCTGCACGCTGGAGTTGACAGGGATCCGCAAAAGCGACTTCGTCATTCAGGAACTTCCGGAGTATCTCGTCAGGGTTGAAGTCTGTCCATTCCGTCCAACTTTCGACATGTTCCCACTCGGTTTCGCGCTTACTAGCCGCCTTGGAAGAGAGTGCGTTGATTCGCAGCTCTGGATTGGGTAGGCATAGGTAGGCATCCAGTAATCTCAACTCGGTACTGCCCGGATCCTCGGTGTTCATCGTTCCTGGGAAGCAAGGTACAAGGCTAATAGACAAAGGACTTTGGGTTGCATGAGATAGATTTAGTCTTAAGCTATATTATATAGACAAAGGTATGCAAACATTAAGCGATGTTCTAGACACACAATGTGAGATGTTCTAGACACACAATGTGGGATGTTCTAGACACACAAAGCAATAGATAGTAGACATTAAAGAAGTCCGAAGAATAAACTCTTAGTAGGTATCCTCAATGCGAAAATTGTCGCAGGAATGCATGGTTTAATAGACATCTATCTCATCCCATATGCCCTTAATAGAAGCACTTCAGATACGCTTCGAACGCTGTAACCTCTTCAACTCAGACTTAATTAAATGAATCCAGTAGTCAGGGTTGAGCGCTTCATAGAAGACATGGCTTTCCAGGGTGGATCCGCCGCCATTGGCGACTCTAACGGGAAGGAGGAGTTGGTGCAAAGAACCAAAGACCGATGCAGCTGCGTCTATCTTCCCCATAAGCCGCAAACAGCAAGCATAGGAATACCTTAATCGCACTGTACAGGTATCTATAGGCCCTAGTTCGGACGAAAACTGATGGATGATATCAGGCAGTGTGGAAAGCCGATCGGTCAGGGGAGAGCAACGAGCCTTCGCAGATTGAATGAGCAGCAGTGAGCGCCGGTCATGTTCTGTGGTAGTTGACTTTGCGGTAAGCCTTTCGTATCGTTCAAGAGCATCAAGGCCATTCTTATTCCAACCACCCTCAATCCACGCGTGGGCAAGCGCGAGAGCCAATACTGGTTGAAGGTGAGGGAGGCTGAGTATTTCCTCTTGGATGTGTTGATTGACAAGGCAGTCCTTAACAATCCGTGCCAGTTCTTCCTGGGAAAGCCCGTGGGCACGATGTCGGTGGAAGAACTCTGACACAGCCCTGGTATTCTGGAGAACCGTTAGTGTCTTCTCAAATCCGAAGGAACTGGAGATATACGCACTGCGCTCTTGATAGCGAAAGAGAAGATGTTGGAAAGATCATACAAATCTCTCTCAGGCCCCCCTGATTCCCCATATTCCGGCTTGAATCCAGCGTGGCTGAAATCGATGAGGACAACATACTTGTCTATAAGTTCCGCATCACACTTTTCGATGCCGTCTCGGAGCATGATGTTGCCATCATGGATGTCGCCATGTGCGATGTTGGAATCGTGAAGAATCTTGATCGTCCGCTCCATTGCCTCCTTGCACTGTCGCAACAACTCTGCTGACAAGGAAGAAGAAGCGTCTTTTAGCGTCCTTCCGTATACAAACTCAACGTATATAGTCCTAACATTGTCGCTGCCGTAGTAGGCTGGTACACGACCAGTCAGATCCTTGCAACCTTGTAAAATCCGATAGGCATGTTGCTCGGCGACAAAGTAGGGAGAAGTCCACATAAAGGATTTGGCAACGCAAGACATCCCTTTGTATGTAGCCTTGGATACTGTACCGGCTATACCCTTTCCTAATACTTTTGGCGGCTGTGAAGGTTCGGAAGGCAGATGCCTTAGCCTCGGTAGATGAGTGGGAGCGTCGAGGTCGGCGACCTCGACCTTTTCGAGTAATGCTTGCTGGTTTGGCTTCCTTGGGGTTGAGTGAGCTACTTTGAGACTGTTCTCTAGGGTGTCCTTTGAAGGTGTTGGCGAAGTCTTCGAAGACGCTGGTGAATCCTTTAATGGTGTTGACAAATCCTTCAGGGGTGTAGATGAGTCCATAAGTACAGAGACTAAGTGGTCGAGTCGCAAGTTGAGGCCTGTAGGAGTTAGCAGGGTAGTAATACTACCTGCGAATTTAAAGACTCCAGACTAGGGGGTCTCGGGTATTCTAACAGCACATGCCCAATATTCGCTCAGGAGGCCTGGGCACATCTGGGCAGTAACACTCCTTCTTCACTGCGGTTATGGCCGAAAAGCTCTTCCTGGGACTGGTAGCGAAACAGGGACTTGGAGCGAAGCAGGATAGGCTATACCGTCTGCATTCCAAGCTCTGCATCTTACCCCAGACCCTGAAGCAATCTGCTTTTATTAAATCTCTAGCCTTGTCCGAGTCCTCATTATCTGCACTTATCTATACCAGCCCATCGCCTCCTCCTACCCACACCCCTGCGCTGTCTAACAATTTCAATCTACCTATCCCATCCTTACACCCTCCCACCATCTGCACCCAAAACTCTACATTTAAATTACATACCACCAGTCTACCTATCTTCTCATCCTCGCCAAGAATCCATCCCTCCTCAACCCAGACACCGAGGCGATGCACTCCTCTTCAATCTCTAACCATGCCTGAGTCCTTACTATACATACCCATCCCTGCCCCTAGCAGCGCACCCCACCTAGTCCGCTCTTCGCCTCAATTCCGCTCCACCTATCACATTTTCACGCCTGCCTACCATCTACGTCCTAAGCTCTCGATCTACAATACAATACATACGCCAACGCAACCAAGGCGTGAGCGAGATAGCTGTCCCATAGAGCAAGCAGGCGAGTAGTCGCCGACTGCATTGTGGATGCTGTTCCAGAGCCAGGGGTGACGCGCGGAAACTGTCGAGACATCATCAGTGCTGAGCGGGGACCGCATCTGACAAATCGCATGGGGAACCTACGTTCTGTGGGTTGTTATTCACCCCATAGCTCCCGTCTAGCACTGTCTAGCTTATCGGGGCCTCTGGCCGCTCCTGTACTTGTCCAAGCACCTTCACAGAGGCTGATCGATCGCCTTGGTCTCCTGCTGGGTATCAGGTATCCCGGTATCCATAGTCTTCGAAGCCAGCCAGATCAATCAACGTGTATTGTTGCAATCTGTCTTTGCTAAGCCCCTCGCGCCATTTGCTCTCTTGCCTGAGCTGTATATCTCGGTCCTGAACTTGTTTGCAGAGAGCCCATGTTGCCGGTAATAGTACCCTTAGCGTAATCGAAGGCGTATTCAGTCCGAGAGCAAGCATGCCCCCGCCTCTTTGCCCTAGAATCGATGTTTTGGTGTTGCTCTAAAACACCATCCACACAATTTTCTTGCTGTGCGAGCACCTTCGGATGGGCCGCGTTTCCTCGGCTTCGCACAGAGCAGAGCGCTGCATCTGCTCATGGAAGGCGAGTCTGTGGTCTGGATCCTGAATGAGGATTTGAACGATGAATGGAACGTGGCAGTCCAACTCTGCTGAAGCAATCAAGCCTGACGGCACCACCCCCGCAGTTGGCGAACGATCTCCCACGATCCCAAAGTAGATGCACGTGGCATCCATGTGCATTTCGCATGGAAGCGAGGGCCATGCCTTTTGGGTATGCCAGTATGAATGAAAGCAGCCGGCAATCGTTTGTACGGCTGCTAATCATGGCGACTAGGATGAGAATTATTGATAGCGGCGTTATGCAGCCGTGAAATGCATGTCAAGGTGCCGAGTTGGATAGGGAAAGGTCTTGGGTGAGGTTGATTTTAAGTTCGGAGGCAAGCCACATTGTGGCTTTGGTCCGACGTCATCGCGACTCAGCTAACTCGATTTGGACCTATCATCACCGCAAGCGATCTTTTGCCGAAACAGGTCCTCCAGTTCTATGGCCATGGCCTACATTCTCTCGAACGGCGAGTAACCGCACACTTTTGCTCCATCACTCGTTCTAGGCCATGCAGCTGACCAACGTCTCGTGGGCGATGATGTGCGGTGCAATGGGCTAGTCCGAAGTCGGACGGTTTAGTCAGCCGTGCCGCCAAGGCTACACACTACACCAGCTCCACAATACTTCACCCGCCACGTCGCGCATCTGACCATCATCGTTCTGCATCTCGTTTCCCACTCCTGACTCCCGCCATGCGCCTCGCGCGCACGCCGATACCGCCCCCCGCCCCGGCCGAACAGCAGCCGGAAGCGCCCAGCCATATCATCGTGCGACACCCTCATTACGACTCCTCCCACAACGTGCTATTACGCCTGCTCGCTGTCGATACACAGGGCGGGGCAGGGGGCCACGGTCTATGCGCGCAGTTCGTGCTCGACGCGTGCGCCGTTGTTGCCGGCAACCGCTGGGATGGCTGGCTGTCCGAGACTGCCGACGCGACAGCAGCAGCCGTCGACGCCTCGAGCATATTGGCGAAGCCCAGCTATTACTTCCATCTCGCTGGAGAGCGCCCATACGCGATAGTCCCGAGCTTCCGCGAGTGGAGGTTCCCCCACGGTGACCTGCCCATTCACTGGACCACCGCCATCCCCGCCGACGACCGCCCCACGCACCGATCGTACGCAGCCTCGAACCTCACAACTGCCCTGCAGCAGCGCGAGGCCTCATGCCGTTTTATCCTCTCTCCCTCCCCATTGGCCTATTATCTGACTCCTTGGCAGATGCACCTGCTCAGCCACAGTCTGCTCTCTCAGCTCTGTCTCTGGTTATACATATACATTTTCACCACCCTGCCCATGAACCAAAAACACCAATGCAGCCCCAGTCCAAGCCATGCTAGTCCAGCCCATGCCGGCCCAGCCTATACCCACACCCTACTCTCCCTCACGCCCAACCACCCCATCGAAGCCAACGAGGTGCCTAGCTAGCTAAGCTCTCCTCCTAGGCCCCACCTCCTGTGCTAACCCGTCGGCGGAAGAACTGGAGATGTTGCTCGCTGACTCCCTCTGGAGACGTGGTGTGTTGCGCGTCAGCCGCGCGGAGTACGCGGCGTTGGCCTTCGCAATAGCTGCACTGTGAAGCTCTCCAGTCCAGTCAATAGCATTGCGAAAGATGGTGAGCCCTCTCCGGCAGTTCTCGAGGTTTCCAGTAAGGCAGTAGGCATCAAGCTGTTGTACAATGTAGGTGATGGAGGAACGGTTGTTCATAGGCGGGGCCAGGTGGACACCATAGATGTAAAGTGATCCTCCAACCAAGGCTGAAGAAATCGCTTTGATGTTGCCGTCCATTGATGGAGTCCCCGCAAAGTTCTCTAGCGCCGCAATGGCCCTTGCTCCAGTGGCGCCGTCATAGACGGCTTGGTTGATCGCGACAGCTTGAGTCCCATTGGGTCCTTTGGCAGCAAGGAAGAAATTTGGTGCAGCAGGGAGATCTTTCTGGGTGGATGGCTCAATGTGGTTGGACAGGTGGTTCCAAAGACCTGGGAGAATCTCCTCCGGGTGAGCACCGTAGTAGAGGTCTGGCATTGGCGCGGTGAGGGTAACAGAAATTAGATTGGCGAGGTTGGTCAAGCGTGATCTTCCACCGCGGCCTCCACGGTCGATATCTGGGCCTTCGAGGACACTGTATACGAAATCAAGCAGCCCCTCCTCTGGGCCGTTCGCGTAGTCGACCTGGAATTTGTGGAAGGCGGCGTTGGTGAAGGGCGCGGATGAGAGGTCTGTACGAGATTGTCGGAGCCTTGCCAGCACCTCGTCGTGGTTGTGCGCCCGCGGCAGTGTTTGCAGTGTGCCGTCGTTGCGTAGCTGATAGAAGGGCGGGAATACGTTGTGGTCGATGAGATGCTGGCGGAAATTCTCGTCGTATGGGCTGCTCGATTGCGTAGGCGCCCGAGATTCGCCTTCAGGTTGCGACGGCACCGAACGCGCAGAGCCCCCACGGTCGCGTGACAGAGACCTTAGCCTACGACCTCTGCCCCTCAACGCTGATCTTGTCCTGCCATCCTTGTTCACACCTCGTCCGCGTGTCTGGTCGAGCTGTCCGCGGCTGCGGTCCCGTTCGCGGGCGGGCCTCGAGGAATCGCGCGGCGCTATCGGCAGGGCGGGTGCCGGGTACTGGAGACGGGCTGTCAGTGAGGCAAAGCGGAGAGGACTTGGAGCACTTGCGTGTCGGAGGTCTGACAGGTCTGGCCCGCCGTTGCGCGCGAAGCGTCGGAGCGCTGCTGCGTGGGCGTTGTCGAGCTCAAGCAGCGAGGACGGAGACGCCGGCGGGGAGAGCGGCGACTGGTGCGTCTGGCCATTTCGTCGGTCGAGCTCGCGCAGCGCGCCCTTAGTCAGCCAGATGCGCGAGAGGGAGTCGTAGTAGACGGCAGCGGGGTCGTGCGAGTGCCGCGCATGCTTGTGCAGGCGCCGATCGGGCGCTGGCGAGCCGGCGCGCTTCCGTTTGCGGGCGACGGTGAGCGAGCGCTCTGGGGTCAACATGGGCGCAAATGGCGGCGGGTGTGTCGAGAGCGCGGGTCTTGGTTGTGATGTTGGGGTGGGCATGTGTTGTTGTGGCGGCGCCCTCGAGATCCAGGCACGTGCCAGGCTATCGCCACAGACGGCTAGCGCAGCGGGCGGCACAGCCTCGGGGAAACTTTCCTCCCCGCCACCACGCCCCGGCCAGGACGACACCACGAAAATTCTACGACATCCCGCATCTAGTATTTCAACAGCATCAAATCATAGTTATGGTGTTTGTTCGAGTTGTACTAGGGGAAGGAAGGTGTAGAGAGTGACTGGACTGTCTGCTGGGTGGATGGATGGACCAGATGGAAATGGATCGAGAGTGGCGCGGGTCGGGGAAGTTGTGATTCAGGGGTAGGGGTAGGCGAAGTAATGAGACGGAGGCTAGTTACTAAGTATACAATATTGAGTGGTGCGCTGCAGTATTCGGCTAGCTGTGGGCAGAGTCGTATTCTTCGCTCGTGCCTATCAGCACTTGGATTCAGGGCTTCAATCCAGTAGGTGAGTGAGGGATCTTGCAGGGCGACTGGGCGGCTGGCTGCTCTGTTGGGAGAGTGCGACTCGTTGTCGGTTTCTGCAGCGTTCTCGATGTTAATCGACTAGGGGTTCTCGTTCTGCCTGGGAGGTGGTGGAAGTTAATATCTATTTTGTAAATTTATCGAATTTGTCTATGCACACGGGCTAGCCATATTCTTTACTCTCCTTTTGTTAGCTGTCAAGGACAGGTCATCGTCTACAAATAGACGTCACTGCAAACCCGTGATAGGGAGAAATCAGTAGCCACAGCTTAAGCCTCACCACAGCACACCTACGACCTATAAATTGCTCATCTCCTTTGGCCGCATCTTACTCCACTGATCCTCCGCATGAATAAGCGCAATCCCCACGGCGGGATGGCCCTTGATATCCGCCCAGTAGCGCGGCTTTTTCCCCCTGTTATCCAACTTTAACGGATCGGCTCCTTGCTTAAGCAAGTACTTCACAATCTCAACTCTCCCAAACTCCGCCGCGCGGTGCAGCGGCGTCCCCAACCCAAACGGCTCCCGCTCCCGGAACACTTTAGGCTCGTCTTCGTACTTGACCTTGTTGACCGGGGCACCGTGCTCCACAGCGCGCCGCACGACATCCAATGCATCGGGCGTGTCTCTCAGGACGGCGTACTGCAGCAGTTCTCCACGTCGTGCATCGGCGCCGCGGGTGAAGAGGTAGTCTATGAAATCGAGCGGCGCCCCCAACATGGCTTGCGATGTCGGCGTGTAGTCCCAGGCGCAGCGTGCATTGGGGTCGGCGCCGCGGTCGAGTAGCCAGATGACCATTTCTTTGTCTCCGGTGCAGAGAGGAATGCTAATATGGAAAGACTGTTAGCGGAATAGGGAGATTAAGACGGTGGAGTTACCTTAACACGGGCGGTTCGTTCCGATGCAGGGGTTTATTGATATCCGATCCACGCTGTAGGAATAGTTCTAATACCTCGAAAGCTCGACAACGTACCGCGTCCTCAAAGGGGAGGAAGGCGTCCTGGGTTGTGACGTTCTCGTCGAGGAGGAATTGCACCATGTCGAGGTCATGGCGCTCGATGGCGGTGGTGATCGAGCTGTACAACCACCCCGGGTGCGGCTTTAGGGTCTCAGACGATGGCCGAGGGCTGTGGAGGAGCTGTTGGACGAGTTCTTTGACCATTTTTAGATCGCCATTACGCGCGGCGTCATCGCACAGCTCAACTTCTGGTGGCCGATAAAAGAGGGCACCATCTCTCGGCAGCGGAGGTGGAGGAATCTCGAACATCATGCCGGAAGTACACAGGATATTGACCTTGTTTTAGTCATGAGGTCATCTGAGGATAAAAGCGCATCCGCAGTAAGTCACGTCACGGGAGATGTAAATGCCGCGGAGGTAGCTTGGCGTAGCCGGAGTTAAGTTCTCCCGATCAGATGCAGATATTTGGAGAACGCCTGCCTTGTGGCCGCCAAGCTCTCGCGGCAACCTCACCTCTTATTGTCCCGCGGCCACTCACTCAGTCCGAAGAAGAGACAGCTTTGACAGTTTGTACTTGGGCTTTCTGTATGAAACACGTCTTATTAATTATTTGCAATGCCTCCTATCGGCCATGACAAGAGAAACCTGAAACAACAACGACTGGTAAAAGCTGACCAGAATGGCGCCCAGCGCCTCAGGTAGCGCCAGGGGACGCTTTGGCGCACTACGGCACAGTAAGTACGCTTAAGCCTAGGTTAGGCAGGCATTTACATCTAAATATGAACGAGCTGCTCCCAAGCTGAAAATCAACCACTCCGGAACCCGTTAGAAGTCGAGACCGGCTGCGGGTGCTGGCTGTTAACGACTCCTCGAAATCACGTCCCGCTCACATCATTCGTTTTGTATCTCTGCAATTTACCGTACCTTCAACTATCTACTTCTAAAGCACCTACTTTAAACCGTCCTCAAGAGGCTGCACCGGATGTCCGCCTCTACCAGTCAGCGCAGCCGATTCCGGCAGGCCGTTGAGGGTGGCCTGGCGACGGCAGTCCTAATGAATGGCTTGAATTGCCTCGTCTTTTCACAAACTCCATGCATTGGGACTGACAGGCTTGGGTCCTGCTCCGTCGTCCTGATCGTTTCCCCGTTTGCGGCGATCTTGGCACATATACCCCCTCGTCCTGACGATGCTGATGCCAATGACCCGGAGATTGGGGACAAATATGTACGATCCTTCATGGAACGAGTCACAACCTACTACCGCCAATGTCAAGCATATTTCCCGGCAAATTCTAGTTCCTGGGTTGTCTGCGTGGTATTTGGAGACGCTGTTGCACTTCCCGACCAGCAGAGGATCATGGAGAGAGCGCTTCGTGATGTCGGCTTAACCGTGGACACGAGCCAGACTTATCGTGTCCCGTTCACCAACAATCACCGGGACCGTGGCACCGTTTTTGCCGATGGGAGGGGCCATACAATTCGAGTTTATGTGGGAAACCAGGGTGGTCCAGAGTATTCCCTATAGCCAGCCTTCTCAGATTACAGCCGTTACTTCTACCGCTGCCGCGTCGCCATCCTACGCAATCACACAATCCACGGCTTCACCTCGCGCGGCTGTCTTATCGGCTACCGCGGCGGCAACCCAGAGTACATCTGGTGAAGCATGGTGGCAGTGGAATGCACAACTACGACAATACCAATACGGCACCCAGGCAGGAGTCCAACACTCACAAGCGCATGCCCCTCTCAACGTCTGGGTATATTGCTCCACCCCTTGGGAAGGTGGACACAACTGGGTTCTCTGGGATGGCACAATCAGGCATTATCGATCATGAGTGGATAATGGCAGCTGATGATATCGCATAGAACACACTTTTAGGCACGGTAAAGCTTGGAAACTTTGCGAGGCTCCATTTCATCATCGAAGGGATGCCAGCGACATCTAGGCCAAGTCGTCCGTAGGAACAAGTCGTAAGAGAGCAAATAGTACTGAATAGGCTTCTTTAGCCAGATGAAGCGCTATCTACAGCTGCGCGTCAAAAGTCTGGTTCGCTAAGCGAGAACGCGTTTTTACGCGTCATCCCACACCAAACTTCCACCCACCTACACAATGCCGCCACGACGTTCTTTTGGGCAAGAAATAAGCGGAAATCGCAGAAGGCATGCTGAATTATCTCCTAGATCGCGCGATTTAATTATCTTAAAGCATGAGGCTAGCGTTGGTAACGCGGAGCTGGCGGACGAATTCAGCTGCACAACGAAGTGTATACGCGACACCATTAAACGATTCTATACAACCGGCAGCAACAAAAGCAGAAGTCGCTCTGGCCGTCCTAAGCACTTAACGCGTCGCCAGATTCGATTACTATAGAGACTGGCTAGGTCCGCGCCGAAAATTGAGTACAATACCCTTATCACCGACGCTGGGTTCACAATACCAGATAGTCGACCTTCGAAGGCAACAGTGTACAGGGCTCTCAAACGCGAGGGCTTAAAGAACTTTAGGTGTAAAAAGAGGCCAAAAATCAATCGCGCGAGCGCTCTTTTACGTCTTAAGTTCTGCAGAGAGTATCGCCACTTCCGCTAGCGCAGGCGTACAGTTAAGTTTTCGGACGAGTGCTCAGTGCAGAAGACTTCTGGCAACAACACTAAGTGGTGCTTTCGATACCCAGAAGAGAAATAGAGACTAGAGATAATTACAGAGGTCCCTAAGTCTCGTCCGCCCGCGCAAATAGTATAGGCAGCAATATGGCTGGATGAACGGGGTCGCCCAAGGCGGAGTCCCTTAGTTATCATGGAACGCGACAACACCTCACAGCGCAATAGCTACACCACCTAGAGTTATCTAGAAGCTCTTGAAGAAGGCCTTCTGCCTTACTACAAACCCGGGCAAATCTTTATACAAGATAACGCTCGTATACACAAGTCCCACGACGCCCGCGAGTTCTTGGAGTCTTACGGCATCTAGGTGGCAGAATAGCCCCCCTACTCACCGGACCTTAACCCAATCGAGCACCTCTAGTGGGCTTTAAAAAAGATACTCTATCGCGACTATCCTCAATTCGCCAATTTCAGCAGAGCAGAAAGTGAGTGGGATGGCTTTTGTGAGGCTCTGAAGGCGTCGTAGCGGAAAATACCTAATGCGCTTATTAAGACCCTTATACTTAGTATGCCGCGACGACTAGAGGCTTGCCGTAAAGCCTAAGGGCGGCAAACGAAGTATTAAACACCAAATTATCGAAACCGCCAAAAAAATTCTGTATATAGAGTATTGTACGATAAATATTTACAAAAAGGTGGTGGCGGCTTTTTTGAGGATGGGGGCCGTGCGTTGTGCGGGAACCAGACTTTTGACGTAGTACTGTACTCTCATCTAAAGGGACGCGCATCTTCGCATAGAGCGCGCCAGTGAAGCCGGCCGGCAAGTGCGGTCCTTGTATAGAGGGAAGCAGCCTTCCGTAAGCTTAAAATTTGTACCTTGCCCCTCTTCGAAAAACTCCCCAATTGCCGCTATCTCACAACGCCGACCATGTGCTCAGCAGCGAAAACGTTGATATGGCCGAACCACGGACCCAACCGGCTAACCTTGAGGAAGAGGTCGTACATTACCTCTTCGCGCCACTTAACCCTCGCTTCACCATGGTTCAAGCGGACTTTGACGTCGTCTAGTTCTAAAGAAGCGGTGCCTAACCTTACCGACGGCTGCTTCTACGTTAATGCCTCCGACTGGGACGAAGAAGCCTTTCTGATTCTTCTCAACATCTTCCACCTCCGCAAACGCCAGATCCCAAAGATCATGAGCGTTAAGATGCTTGCGAAGATCGCCGTGCTTGTTAACTATTACGAGCTTGAGAAAGCAGAAGCCATTAAGGATTATGTCAACACCTAGATCAATCATGTAAGGCGTAGCTACGCGGTTCCAACCTCTTATAGTCGAGACTTAGTGTTGTGGATGTGCGTTTCGGCAGTTCTTAATTTGTCAACAGAGTTCGAGAAGGCTACGGCTATAGCGATCCGGGAGAGCATAGGGTCAATCCAAACTTTAAGCCTTCCAATCCCTCAGCGCTACGCGTAGGTTTGCCAAGCCATCGCAAAGTCTCAATGCAAGTACATCTTGCTAACAAGCATAGGGGATATCAACCACAAGCGTGTTCACACCATTAACCGCATTATCTCAGAACTACACCGTTTGCTAGAGAGTGAGTGTAGGCGTATTCGAACGGTAGGGTATTGCGAGTTCGCGGAGGGTGATGACAGAGCGCTTCGTAAGCGAGGGTAGTGCAGAGGAAAGGCATTATATGACGCTTGAAAGGCAGAATAAGTCGAGAGAAATTAACGAGGAAGGAAGCAAGGATGAGGTTGAGGATGGAGGTGGACGTTCTTGCAGAGAGTTTACAGGCGGCGGGTTTCGAACGCGGCTGCACAACTCTACCATCCTGGGTGGTCAGATGCCCAGCGCCTTTGCCAACCGAGGCTCGCGCTCGTACGACGAACACAAGCGATAAATGCAGCACCTTCCTCATCACACATGACACATTACTTGAACTCCCACCGTTACGCCGTTATCGACATCTCTACGACATACTCGACCATCAAGAATCACCCAAATAACTTTTACGATAGTAAACCGCTCTATCTAAAATCGGTAGCTCTTCGCTCTTCCCTCTGCTCTTGTGTAAGTTTGCTGACATGGTAGTCCGCAGCTCGTCTTCTGGACGCGGATGTCTCCCTGCCCTCTGTGTGGCGGCTCTGGAAAGCAAGGTGATTTGGATTGTGGTCTCTGTCACGGAAAGGGTGAACGTGACACGAAGGACGATTCTTCCAACTCAAAATGACTGCATCGCTAGATGTCGCAAGGCTTGACCCTGCGTTTGCTCCTGCTGGAGATGGGATCTCTCTGAGCATGCGTCGTAGATCGTTCATGGAAGTCGGATGCTGTTGAGGGGGCCGAATCGCTAGAAATTGCCCAAACAGTTTTAAATCTCTCATAACCCATTACGTATGTGCAATAATTGCGGTGCTTTCACAGGTTTTGATCCGCTGTTGATAGTTTGTCTGCTGTGACGTGGGGTTGATTTCGGATTGCGTGGAAGGTTGGGCAGTCATCCTGCGCAATAGCTCACCCCACTTGCTAAAATGCTCCACATGCTTCGACGCTCACCTTGAGCAACCAAGCCTTCGATTATGTGATTGGGGATGCAGACAGACACTCCTTATCATGCATGACTTAAATCAGCAATCGTAAAATCCTATCTCAATCCTCAATAGTGAAATGTTTGAATCACTGCTAGGGCGCGCCATAGCCCCGCCACCGCATCCAAGCATCTACGTGATCCTCAAACCCATGAGCTTCAAGCGCTTTCTGAACTTCTGCTCTCCACCAGGTTGGATGATCGCTTGCTGAAGCAGACAAGTTCATCCCGCTAGAAAGTCGAAACTTAGTCCTAATCCAACCTCGAGGAAGATAACCAGCGATTTCAAAGTCAATAATCCCAATATCTCCTGTAGTCGGCTCGTCCTCCACAATGATATTTCCAGGTCCGAGATCAGCATGATAGAAGACGGGTTTAGAGCAATCCATTCCTATCGCCTCACATCCCGCTTGAACCGAATTGAAGTTGTCGCTACCTCGGGGCGTGACGAGAAAGTATTCGGGTGAGTTTTGATTGTCCACACCGCCAACCCTATGCCCTTTCCACTCTGCCATTTCTTTGCAGACGTCTACCACGGCATTAACATAGTGGAGTCGCCACTGCGTATTCAGGGTTGGCCATGCAACGTCCAGAGTCCGACCTTGGAGCCTGCGGAGGAACAGGTAGGATCGATCATTGCCGAACGCATGATGTATAACCTTGGGTGTCATAAAGCTGGGTTGTTGATTCTGGACAAAGTCCAAGGTGATTGATTCGGGTGTGATACCCTCCTCAATGTACCGAACTTTGCAAAAAGCACTATTTCCAATGGACCAGACGGCAGAAGCATCACCAGCTTCATGAACTAGCATAATGTACGGGCTATCAGGCGGTGTTGTAGGTGGAAGAGGGACCGGTGCTTCCGTCAATGTGTAGCTTGAATAGTCGCCGTCGTCATTCCAAGTCGCCCCATCGGATGGACACGGTGAGCGATGGAGGATAAGGCCACCAATGAGCCAGGTATTTGAATCGATTTGTCTGAGGGACTTGCTGATATGATCTTCGCCCCATTTCCGCACGACGACCATGTCTTAATACCGTCGTAGATGGATACCGGCCGAGAAGCGTGCACCGTGGATGTATTGTTGATGCCCTGGAGAACAAAGCTCAGCAATTATTTTGAGACTGTGGCCTATCATCTTACCGTAATAGAACGGAATTTGCGAGGCGCACTAACACATGGTAAGATGGGTGCAGGCTGCTCCAAAATCTGCTTGCGCGGGCAGTCAGTCGGTGGACTGGAAGACACTTCTAGACGATCGAGGGAGCATTGCAAATCTCGCTTCCAATGATTACGTAAGGTAACCGACCTCGAGAAGCTTTTGCACCCATCTCAACGCCCACCTTCGCGGCCGCCCTCACCCACGCTCTACGCCGGCTGGAGCGGCAGCTGCAGCGCAGGGAAAGCATCTACGGCTCACAGGTTGACGCCAGCCACTTCAAACACATGGCCCTCTCGGTGCGTGCAGCACCCCCGAGCGAGGCGGACAGTATTCAGCTCAACATATGGATGGTATCTGTGAAGCTATATTTGCTATTCCCAAATAGCATTCTCTGTTTTCTGGCCCATACGAGCCCTAAGTTGCTGGCGTCTGGCCGTGCTTGAAGTCTTCTGCCTCCCACCGCATCAGCCGTAGCGCATGCGCCCAAGTAGCTAGGTCGATGCGTGTCATGGCGAACTACTTACCCCTTTTAGTAAGCCGGAAATGGTGCACGTGATAGTCGTCTCGGTGAGAATTTTGAGGCACGGCAGTTTTATTTTCATATGTCGGGCACCAACGTCCGCAGATATCATGCGTCTTTCGCCGGCACGAACTGCTTCTGGCCATATGACCTTGCGGGGTCTCCTAGAATTTTGGGCCTACAAGAACGCGCCACGGCTATGCTAGTAATGAGTTAAGAGCCTGACAGTATAACTGCAACCCAGCTTCATGAAGATATTACGCTTTAGAGCATTACCAACATAGTCAAAGCGCGGCGATCGACCTAGGTGAAAGAGGAGCAGTTCGAGAATCGCGGTCGACTTGGTTTAGCGTCGGTTTGCCCTGAACAAGCGGACCGGGCTGCGCGCCGGCCGTGACACGACGTTTAGTCACCTTTCGACCTCCCAGTGCGTGGAGTGTTCCTTCTAGACGCTCTGTCCGCCATCGGAGGGCCTATATCCTACAGAAGTGAGCTATCTAAGTTACAATAAGAAGCACTTAATTTGTTCGTCGGTCGGCGATCTTGTCTATGCGTGCGAGCGTTCTGCGTCGCGAGCCACGTTTCGACAACCTTTATCCACACCTAGTTGTATCGTTTTCTAGCTTCCGAATAGTTATGATGGCATGTTGGGTGGAAACGGAATAGGGCTCACTGCTTTCCATACCCGCGCACCGTCTCGAGCAATTCGCCGTCTCGCATAACGATCCCGCGCTAGTCCATGTGCAACGCCGCCAATACGCTTTTCTAACATGAACTACATCCTGCTACGCGCCGCGTGAAGGTTCTCCTGGCCGTCCTAATTCTGCGACGACACTTACGGGCGCCGTTATTACTTTAAAGAGTGTTGTATAAGCAGGACAGGTTTAACCTAATAACAGCTAACACAACGTTACCTGTGTTCAACCCGCGGAACTTAGCGTTAGGGGATCGAAAAATCGCAATAGTGCGAAATCCAGTAGCGGAACGTAAGCCCAGTCGAATTAATAATCTCTCACCCCACCCTACGCTCTCTGAGGCCGAGCTCTTCCGCCTTAGTGGGCTCTTTGTACCTGCAAACGACCGCGGCATTATCATACGCGGAACGACGGACTTAATACGCGCGCGAACGGATACAGCGTTCTACATCTTCGAAAAGAGAGCCCTTCGCATCCGTAGCCGTCCGTGACGTTCGGCGCGAACGGCGTCTGAACTAACCGTGATGCGGAGGAAGAGGCCCCGACAGACGCCTTCCGCTGCCTTTGCGCTGGGCATGTCTCTCCGTTAATAGTCGATAAGGAGGAGATCTTCGAGCGACTTCAGTTGCAAGAGGCGGAGATATGGCTGGAGTGTGGTGTCGAGAACCGATTGGCGTGAGGTATCTCGGCCCGGCGTCATCTTTCGGCATTACGCACTTAAAGACTGTTCCTCCAGCCCTCTGCTTCCGTAGTGCTCTCGTTTCGAGCAGGACTTGCGTGGCCGGGCACATCCTACCCTCTGCTTCCCTGTGGTGCTTTCGTGTCAGTTGGCGCAGCTTGTGTGGCCGGGAACCCGAAATGGGCAACAACATGGCCCAAAGGGAACTGGGCCTGGCATATCTGAGGCGCCCGAGCTGGGTAGCGGGAATTTGACGATCTGAGGCGGTTGCAGCTCCAAACGGTTGAGGATGTGATGGGCGAGTGGGCTTGGTCGTTCGAAATAGAGTGAGCGCGCTACGGCCAAGTTGGGCCTAGCGTTATCGATAAGCGACCCGTGGACGCTCGCCTTTCATTGCCTCTCCACTCACATCGACTTGTACTAAAGTGCTAAGAACAGAATTATCATTCTTCTGGTTGCTGTCCAACAAGCGGAGCATGGTTTAATTGACGGTGACGGTGACTGTGAGCTGAAGAGGCTGTATCTTGCGGCCAGCCAGGAGAGCGCCCGGAACGAATTTAGGGCGGCATCCTCTGGCTCCGCTGGCACGGTGCCTATACGACTAGCTGGATGCAGAATATGATAATAAATTCTACAAATGAGTCGCATCGCATTTCTCACGGTTCGGAGGTGACAAGTTGTTAATAAGCGGGCGACAGGGCGAAGAAATAGCTCGAAGGAAGCTACTGCGCAGCTACTAAGCAGCGAGACACACTAATCCTGATCAGGTAGGACCTCGGCTTTTCTCCTTTTCGGTCTCGATCCACAACGACCTCCTTCCTTCACACCACCACCTCATCTCACCCGCCTATAATGCAGGAGAAAGGACAGTACCAACGGAGCCTTCGTCACCGATTGGTCTTCCTCTTTGGTTCTGGCCGCGGCGGTCGAAGTTAAGCGCGGCAGGCACCGCGGCGTGGCCAGGCCTCTCTTTCTTTCGTGCCGCTCTCCCGTTCGCCTGCTTCTGCTTCCGCTTCCTTCGTTTTCGAAAGAGGCCCTCGTTTCGGTTCTGTCCGTCTTCTGCGGACTGTCAGCCCGCTTTCGTTGTTCGAGCGAGACGTGGCTGTGGCCTCGGTGCGAGAGGAGGAAGTGTCACTAGCAAAGAGCCAGTGCTTTGTGCTGGGATTGGTGCGTGTAACTGACTCGTTCTTTTAGCGACGATTGTTGATTCCGATATGGTCCCTTTTCGCGTCCCCTTCCGCCGTGCTGTCGCAGCCGGGTTGTTCGGATATTAGGAGCCCGCAGTCGATGTACTTCCTGGCTTCACATGCTGTTGCGCGGTCCAGTGCCTCAGCAGCCTGGCTGGTCGCGCCTTCATCGTCAGTCAAGGTACGAACCGAGCGGCACTGAAGGTGTACATTATGGACGCCAAACTCAAGCTAATATGTGAGTAGAACCCTCCACTCCGCCGAATCGTCATCTAGCTGATTCGACTACAGACAAGATCTACCAGGTTGCTATTACGTCAGGCGTCATTCATATACTGCGTGAAAAAGAGGCGGAGGCAGGGGCACGGGACAAGAGTGGGAGGTAGACACAGGAGCTTGGAATACTCTAAAAGCGGAGGACACGTTCGCCTGCGATCTGTACAAGTCCGAACTTTTCGCTTGAGCTTTCTTTCCCCGCGATATGTAATGCGCGACTGGCCATACCCGCTTACTGTTCGATGCTCGGAACACGATAACAGCAAGAGGAGGGGGACACGGTCGCCCGTGATACGACTATCAAGATTGAAGGCTCTATCTTTGTCGACTGATGCATCATACGCGATGAACGGCGCGACCATCGCCGTATCCGAGAACGGAAAGGCCAACCACGAGGCCAACAAGCATCGCTCGGCACGTATCCAAATTCGTGCGAGCCGGTACCAAAACCTTTGAGTTAACTTCAAGGTGCTGTTCTTCGAACGAAAGTTAGGGCAGACGATAATTACGACGACTTTACAGATTCTCCGGAGTTGCGGACTCGCGTATAACGCTTGAACTACATCTTCGGCGACTAGTTCGGATGCAACTGTTCTTCCGTTTCGCGTTCTTTCCGGGGCCATCTTTGGTTGAAATGCCGGGTGTTTGACGACGAGCTAGCGAAAGCTAGGCTTCTCGACAACGACGACGACCTTTGACTTGAGAGACAAAAGGCGCCTTGCGCAGATCTGGTCCGCCTGGTATGAGAATTCCGAACGGGCTCAGTGCGAAGGCCTTAACGCCGAGCCGGCTACTCGCCTTTCACCTCGACGTCTGTGTGCGGATTAATAGACCGGTGAGGGTGAAGGGGAAGAGTAACGAGGCGAAGTAATGTTACCGTAGGCGTCGCCTCAGCACAAGTTCCATGAGATGAAGACGCAGTATGGTCTCGAAACTCGACTATGAACGCGACAAACCTAAGGATCTCACCTACAAGCGGGTCGCTCGCTCGTTCAAGTCCCAGACGTCGAGAAGTATTCGATGCCGCATTGTCAGCATCAATGATCCAATTTCCGAGGATACTCAGGCGCCACACACGGCATCGTGAAGCAGCCGTTTGATGCTCCATCCATAATACGGTTCCCGAGGGAAGCCGCCAGATCTAGCATGTCGCGTTCAACCCTAAATCGCGTCGAATTAAATCATGCCATTTCTCGACCCACTTCAAACGCGCAGCGCTTCACCATGTCACCGTGAGCTAGCCAGCTTTCACTTATACTTATTCATTCGAACGCGGCTGCGGAACCTCTCAAACTCGATGAAAGCCGAAGCTTTGGTACTCAGCGCAAGAGCGGGAAGAGCACCTCCAATACCACCAGATGCCAACGGTTGCGATGAGCTCACCCGTACGGTGGATTTCCGTGCCAGCTTAGCGGCACCCACTTTTCACAAATCGGTTTCCGTTCGCACTGGAGTTCGCTCCCGTAAAAGGTGTAAATCACGAACCTGTTACTTTCTCGTGTCGCACAAGAGAGGCGACTACACTATCAATTATGACCTCAACTTCCAGGTACGAGGCAACGCACACAGCAGTATGTCAGCCCGCAGACCCACGGACAGGATGCTAACGGACTGTGTCGTCATCGTTGTCGCCGGAGTTCGGGACATATTCCTGAGGAATGTTGTGTGGGTGGCCATCCCGCCGTCGCCTGCGCAGTTTGCCGGCCAAGAGGACAGAGCTTGAAGAGCACGTGCTACCCGTCCTTCTCCGCGACTACTGCGATGGCGCCGCTGGGCTCCCGATTCTCCCTGGCCAGTGCGCCATTTTGTTGATCTCCCTGGAGTTCACGAGGATGAGCAATCTCGGGAATGCGTCGAGGCGCTATCCGAGAGAGGAATAGTCGGCGATGACGAGCTGGTAACTCCATTTCCGGCGTTGGTCGCGTCGTTGATGCCATAGAGCAGGCCAAGGAGAAGCGAGAGGAAGCGGTTGCCGTGGTAGAGGGGCCACGATATCGACTGTGGGAAGACGTCATCAAGCTTGCACCATAAGCGCACCACAGCAGCGCTCTGAAGTGCTTCATCCCGGTCTCAAGATGTTGCCCACATAGCACTCGGGCCGTTCACCCATGCTCACTTCCCCATAACCTGACGGCATGGTCTCCGGGTGTTCTCGACTTAGGCCGGACAGCCGCGCAATTGCGGGACAACTCTCGCCTAGGGAGCAGTTATGTATGACCTGTTTTGCGAAACGGAGGGTTTCGTGCATCGAGCCTATCACTGCTACCCTTTACTTCCAGCCTTTTTGCAGCCGAGTACCTCAGGTCACCTGCGCCTTTAGGACGAGATGGGCGGTGCTGGAGACCATTTTCCGCTCATAGAAGGTAGTAGGCTAGGGAAGATAGCATGGCGCACAAGGAGACGGGGAAGAGCTTGGTTTGGGACGAAGCGGGAACGAATGGCGCATCGCTGACCGATACATCCCCACATGTATCACGCGATATCGCGATCATAACACCATCAGAAGGCTCGACCTTGACTTTGCCATCTTTATGCCTTCGCTTTCGTCTTCTTCCTCTTCTTCTTCATATCCCCGAACCGCTTCATCTTCCCAGCTGCTTACTTACTTCCACTACAACACGTCTTCCTCAATAAGCCACTCTCCATTCCGAGTGTCCAGCATCTATCGCTTTCCAGAATTATCAGTCTGTCATTAGGCCGCCTCGTAAGGCGCAAGACGTTCTACTCAGCAATAATAACATCTTTCTTCTTGGTACATGGCCCGGAACGGCTTTGCGAGGCTTAGCGGGTTAGCTGCTTGATCGATGGCTACGTGACCGTTCAACCAGGTTCCCAACTACGGCCTAATACCATCGCCTACCAGTCTACAAAAGGCCGAGAAGGGCATCCAAACGTTCATAGCGACATTACCGCTTGATATGTCGATGCCGGAAACTCCTATCAAAGGGCCATTAATCGACTTCTGTGCGTATGCATGTGTGGCGGAATGCAGGCCCGCTTACGGGATCAAGGTTTCGAGTAAGCGTACTAATGTCCTGGTTTATGATACGGCTTGAGCTGGCGCCGGAGGTGGAGCCGGACCCCAAGCGTGGAGGGAAGAAGAAGCGAGCCGGCGTCGGCGTGCTAGTTGAGCAACACCCTGGAGATACTGGGCACTACTTCGCGGCTGCTCAAGCGTCGTACGATCCAGGGTAATTGCAGCAGGATGAGCAAGGACGCAGGTACCAGGTCATGTTCCGATATTTTGCGGACACTTTATGTTGAGGTGTTGAATGACAGAAGTCATTGCTAGATCTGCACGATCGCAATCATTGTTCGAGTCGTGCGGGAATGAGTTGGTCCTGGGAAATATCGAATTCAGCGACGTCTGAAGTGCGAAAACTGCTGCTAAGACAACGTAGTAACTGAGCTGAAGCGAGTGTTGCGACCGGAGCGGATAGCGGCAGATTCCTGGCGCCTTTCTTACGCGTCCTCTACGCGTATCGGGACCTTTGTCGAAACATATATAGGAGATTGGATCAAGACTGAACTCTGAAAGGGAATCTCGGCAACAAATGAAGAACTAGAAACCGTCGCCTAAGTCCCGCCACCCGAAGGAATCGCGTTTGCAGTCTCTACGAGTGGGTGAATCTGAAATTAGAAGCCACATTATGAGGGACCGTAGCAGTGAGACTGTGCGGGGCAATGTTATTGTCGGCTTTCGTCACCACAAACAGCCTCAAGGCATCTATCCTTCACGTGGCGCTGGTCTCTAATGGCCTGGCAAAGCAAACCTTGGAAGTTCCTAAACTACCCACGTGCGATCTTCCCAGCCAGCTCGGTCTGTATCCTGTGGATCTCAAGGTAGACTACTCCATCTAGGATCTGTTTCTGACATCGGCAGGAACTTCGAGTTGAGAGCATGGACGCATCGAAGAGATCGGATGGAAGAATGTATGCACCGCCCGCAAATCACTATCGCCCACGACCGAAACCGATCCTCTGTAACTCGCATCACACCGTCCTGAATCATAACGACAAAACGATCTGCGTGTAGTCAAGGTAGCTAGGCATTTTGATTGATAATGTTCGAGATTCGAGGTTACGAAACGCCGACGCGATTCAAGATAAGGTCGGTTCCCCGATTTTGAGCATTTGGAGTCTGTAAAAGTGAACGTCCCCATATGTAGCATGATGCTGCTGAGTTTGATGTCTGCATGTGGGATGTCCTTATTATGAAGGAATGCCGGATCCGGCGTTCGAACGTCCGAGGCCTTACAGAAACCGCAAAGTTCTCTTCGAGCTCAACCTGTACCAAAACGACCATCCCTATAACCGTAAACTCAGAACGAGAGCGTCCGTATCCAAGAAGTGTTAGAAGGGAGCTCGACACCGGAGATAGGCGCGTAGCATTCAGCAGGGACTTCCTGCAGGACTGGCCTGGTGCATGCACATCAAGTGTGCGGAATTCGACGTACCAAATTCAGAGCCCGAGTTCTTTGAGAGACGCAGGCCACCGACATGATATGCAACGTAATCCGTAAGCGAATACCCCCCCGCTATCTCCTCTATTCCCGCCGTACGCCGCACGAAGGGCGAGGTCTCCCGGGACGATGCCCCGGCTTTCTAAAAGAAATCTGCGCAAGAATCACTGGCTGGATGGCCATGTCTTCCGTTTCGTCGGAGCGTCGCATTTATCTGAGGCTATGCCGATGGTTGTCCCGCTTGAGACTCCCCCAGCGAACGAGAACGGCCCGCAGGGCCGCGCCAATGCACAGATGCTTGATGGTAGGCGTTGATCCTCGTATCCGGATACACGTCTGTTCCATGTTACCTAGGTATCTATCCACATACTATGATACCGGCGTTCGAGACACCGAGTTCGAGCCCAATTAGAGGAGCTTGTCAGGCATTCGTCTCACAGACTCCACAATTGGTGCGGCTGGAACAGGGCTAAAGCTTCGCCAGGGGCGCGTCTGAACCGCGATTTGGTGGAGGTCTGGATCTTGTCCCAGGGTCTTCGGGGCCTTATCTTGGACCACACTGCGACTCTCGCATACCAGCGGATTTGAATGGGAATGGCAGGACCGAAATGGGTAGCTTCGTAAACACGCGCTTGAGCATTGCGACCCTGGACACGGCAGACTTGTTAAGACCGTTCCCTATTACCTCGCGTATTTCTCGACCAGGAGAAAGCAGATCTGAGATTGCGCGCGCCGTTCCGTCTAAGCGGACCGATCTGATCGACGGGTCTAGCCATCACGTCGTGAGCATTTGTATTCGGGTTAGGCGGTTTGATTGCTGTCGCTTGTCGCACCACACAGATGAGTGATGGTTTCTCGAATCCCGCTTTGAAGACACTTACAAGAAATTCTCCAACTCTATAGCGAGTATACTGATATAGTGTGAAAGTCAAGCACATTTCGATAATGGCCGTTTGTCTTGGCCGCAGTTGGGGAATTTTCCATCGAAAGTTTTGGATAGATTCTGCCATTCGAGCACTGAAGTGCTTGCTCAGAAGGCATCCTTAATATCGCCCGTAGTTCTCAAGTAGTATTTAAGTGTGCGATGGTGTTTTCCCTAATAGGCATCTTCGGGTCGGGGTAAACAGGGTGCTAGGTTCGCCGAATCGTATCTTAACTACGCCCATCAATGACTGGGAGCAGGTGAGATAATAGTGTAGAAGCCGTCGTAATCGCACGAGTCTGTAGAAGAATGTCGCATAAATCGAAGCGGGTCGCCTCAAAGAAGAGACAGCAGTCAAGAGATAGAAGCGAATGACCTATGAAGATACGAAGCTCAAAGCTTCCCAATGCGCTTTCCTAGACGAATCGAGCATAACCACATAATTCACTTCTTCATGTCCTGCCTAATCCGACATATTCTTCACTCTCTTGAGATGGTAGTCCTTACTATAGCTGCGGAGACCCCGTTGCCCTCCTACGTGTCATTCTTAGTAGTTTTTGCGCTCGGTCGTTATTTGGCAATGATGCTGTTAGACCCGTAGCCCGCGAAGCCATCAGTTGCGTTAGGCGGCAGACGCGGGCAGCGGACAGGGAGCATCAGATGGGTAGGGGTTTATTGGACGCTTTGCTGTGCAACGCCGAGATGCTTTCAGTCGGGGTCGGGGTTCAGATCATCGCTGTGTCTGCCTGAGGTACATATCTGTTGCCTGATATAGCTCCTGAGGTCGTATTCTGTTACCGAATATATAAGGCATCATAACTGAAGAGCAGAAGGATTGGACGATCCTTTTGCCCAATAGTTATGAGCCCGGAAATTCCGCACGAAAATTTTCACGACGCTATCGCTACTCCGCGAGTCATACCACATCCCACGTTCGAACCCCGCATCAACCACCACAAGCCCAGAGGCATGACCCAGAGAGGCATGACCCAGAGGTAGCTGGCCTAATAAGAGGCAGCTTTCCACTCGCAACAGCGACCTACAAGCTGGGGGGGTGTGTTACCGAATATATAAGGCATCATAACTGAAGAGCAGAAGGATTGGACGATCCTTTTGCCCAATATATTCGCATTTCCAAATGCCGCAAATTCCGGGAACTCCTCTTGCCAAGTTCGACTAGGTTTCGGTCATCAGTTTGGATAGCGAAGCCCGGAGACAGCCGAAGGCGCAGGTGGTAGTAGCAATAGTATGTGCTCTCTGTTGGGTTCGCGCCAGAGCTTGAGCTTATTCCTCAAACAATGTTCGGAGCTGTAGAGTAGAGCTCTAGTGTGGGATCAAGGCTAGTTCTAATATCTTTCAACTAATCGATATGACACTGTTTCCCTTTCCCCATACACTTCGGCTGCCGAGCCTAGAAGAGGGGTGGATGTACTTGCTCTACGGGACGACGCAGACATCGCCTTTGCAGGCTCTCGGCACGACGGGCACGGAATCGAGAAACGTTGGAGGGCGGCGAGCGTGTTGGTGATGCTGCCAACGGAGATTCTGAAACTAATGGAATACGTCTAGGTAGCGGCAGTATTCTTGGTAAAGATAGATCGTTGTTGACGGATAGGCGGCCGAAAAGAAACGAATATGGATGACTGGATCCATGAGCTGATTCGAATGCCCGTTTTGTCTGGAGGCCTTCGCTTCTGGAATCTTGAACATGAGATTGATGTGGACTGACTGATGTTCTGAGAGTTTGTGACCCGCTACGTCTGGATGCGTTCAACTGCTTCTTCTCTATAACGCGGAACCCTGTAGTGTGGCCAGGGAAAGGAGAAGACGCGCGAGCCTTAGGAGGGCGGAGAACTAATCTCGCCTCAATTATCCTCTAAAAGTCTGCAGAGAACGAAGCCGCCAATCCCTTACGGCCTTGGCTTGAAATCATTGAATTGACCTAGCTTCTTGAAAGCTATGCAACTATTCTACATTTCTTCCTGCAGGGCAGATGAAGGAAAACCACGCGAAGTGATGAAAAACCTCCCTCTTTTTGCCTCTGTTCTTTAAATTTGAAACTGCATTATGTAAGGAGCGGGTTACTACCCCTCATTATGTTAATCTGCATGCCCATCTTTGCCTTTTAAAAAAGGATCCTTGTCCAGCAACGAAAATTCTGCGGCGTTAAAGGCGAAAGTTAAGAGAGGAGCAGGATTTGAACCTACGCTTGCTGCGGCGACGGTGACAAAGTCTCTATCGAGCAAGCCCCAGGTGTAGCCGCCAACCATCTATACCATCCTTCCCCCCCCCCCCCTTACGGCCTGTCGTGTGCCCGAAAGATTGACGGCGCCCGACGAGCTCGCTGGTTGGAGTGCATGAGTCGTGACGATGCCGTCTGAAACTGTCCGTATGCACGCGTCTCACATCATCTTGGTAAAAATGGGCGGTGTCTAGGGGGGTGCTTATCAAGGACTATCTCTCGTCGGCTACGCTTATTGTAAGCCATTGGGCTGGATACGTACACTCTTCAAGCGCGCCAGAAGATGCAGCCCGTAGTGTAGCAAGTCCAGGAGCATATAATCAGAGAGTTGATGATGGGCATTAAAAAGAATGGAGTTGATCTGTTCACCCAGTCCAGAGAGGGGCCCATGTCCAGCTGACCGGAGAGGAGCTGTCATGTCATCCCGCCGGGCCTCTGCTAGAGCGAAAAAAAAATCAGAGTTTAGTTGGGGAAAAGGCCGTCTCGAACCATGCCCCGACGGTGGCTTATCGATAGGAACTGCTCCACGGCACAGTGACCCACAGACGGGAGCAAGCGAAGGCAGCAGACGAACAAATCGCATCCATCCTCCAGCGTATGGAGAGGCTCAATGAGCGTCTTTGGCGCCATCCGGGAGCTCCACAATAACGCCATGTCCACTGCTCCTCATCCTCACTATCGGACTTAATATCGGTGCGCTTCACGTTCGTTAGAAACGACAGCGTCAAACTTGGTTGTCTCGTGCCAAAAGCCAAAGGATAGATAAGAGCTGAAGTTTCTTTATCTCAGCCTGGCCAATTGCGCTCTTCTACGATCATCCCGTGCAAGTAGATAAAAAAAGGGTCGGAGCGCGGCATCTCGTCGTTGCGCTCTTGGCGAACTCGCTGATAGTAATCGGACAGTGTAGGCGCCCAATCGCGTCCGGTAGTAAATACAAGCATGCTTCGTATCGAGTGGCACGTGATGGTAGATGCTGGTCAACGAGATAATGCGGAGTCATCAACTTGGTACGAACAGGTGCTTCTTCTCAACGCACCGCACTCAGATACCTGCCTGGGTGTGCTCGCAGACTCCCATAAATGAAGAATGGACATGCACGGCCGTGATTGTTCCATGGACTTTGCGAAGATTGAAAAAAAAGCTGTCTGCGCATTTGGCGAGAGCGCAAACAGATGGCGGCTCTGAACGGCAACATCCTTCCCATCCATAAAAAACCTCGCAATCCGAGCAGGAACAAACCACGACGCCATGCTCATGCCAGAATGTCTATTGAGCTCTATCTTGCGCGATAGAATAGGTGATGTCCGCAATATGGTAAATGAACTCGGCTTTGGCTTCTGTGGAGCTTACACAGCCAATTAATCCAAAGCTGGGCTAGTGCAGATAGCTATTCTCTCCAGGCATTGAGAATTCGAGTTCGAACTGTATCTTGCCAGGTCTGATTGGTTCTAGTCCCGAAAAGGGCGCTGTGTGCATTGAACGTGGGAGCCATCCTGTTCGAAGACACTGCCCAGGCACCTAAAATATGTATTTCTGGTGCGGGATTTGGCAAGGCTGAAGTCTCTGGCGTCGGGATGCTTTAGACGGGGCGCTCCCAGATGATTTGTGGCTGTATGCTAAACCCAGGTATGTTGACAGAGTTGTTGATTGTAACGCCCGAGCGATATCGGTTTTGAACTCGCGCGTGGTACGAGTCGTAGAAGTCGCTCTTGACGCTATAGAACTCGCTTTGAGCGACGATGGGAAAGACGTCCGAGCTCGAAATCGGGAGGACGCTCACGTTTGTCAACGTATCAGACCAACGTCGTACTCTGCTTCCTTTTCGACGGCATGAATCCTATTCCGAAGAGTCCGGAGAGTGTGGACTGATGGCTTTCCAAGTTTCTCCAGTGGTTTTCAGTCTCGTTCGGCGGTTAGTACACGGAGCTTGGACGCTCGGCCTTTAGTAGACTTTTGGATGAGAGGGAATCATCTCGTCCCACGTGCTTTGGGTCGTACGATCAGCGGAGCGCAGCCTTGCAGATACATGTCCGAATATGTAATCGGAAGACGAGAGGCTAAGGGAAAGAGTTGATAGACGTCGTTGCGAGGGTCGCTGTACTAGTGCCCAAAATTTGATTCACTCCTCGGTCCGTACGAGGACGGAGGACCAGATGGTCGACTGAGTGTTGGCTGAGGACGTGGTTTTTGGTTCGACGTCTCCGCAGGATCCATATCGCGAGCAGAGTCTCTCAGTCCCGAAGTTGGTTTCGACAAAGACCTGGATAGCAACTTCCAATCCATTCTTTGTGCGGGCATCTCAACCACGACATGAAAAAGCCTTCTAATCGGAGTCATGGAATGGAGTGGGAGCCAGAGAGGCGAAATTCCGGGAAAATACGTTGCCAGAATTGGGTGCGACGTTGCGGTCGCCAGTTGCAGACGAGGAGTGGGATAAGTTGAGGAGGGGCTTTTGGCTGCGGCCGTTGTTGCATCTCCGTTTGCCACGTAAAGCCTCGGTGCGGGGTCGCCTGGCAAGTCTGGCCGCTAAGCTGTGAGAATTCTTACGCCGTCTTCAATCGAATGGAATGTAGTGCTGTGATACAAGTGGTTTGTACAGCCTCTTTTGTACCAGTTCATTGCTCTCAAAGGCAAGTGGGTCGATCTCTTCATCGCACCTCGATCTCTAGTCTTGAAAGTGGCTGGACGCTATCTTGCGACGACCGACCTGTGGGCTGGATTTCCTCCGGCGTACCGTGATCCACCATCGGAATGTGTCGATGACGTTCTAGAGCCTTATTGCGCTCGAGAAGCACGCCCCGAAAGATCGGTTACAGATTTTTCCTGTCCATCCATCCGTCTTAGCACCGTTTCGAATGTTAAGGAATGTGGTTAGGGCCCGGAGGGGTTTCGGGGGGCGAGGTGGGAGAGGCTTCGCAAAAATCCGCGTCTCGTGATCGAGTCGAGGTCATGGTCAGATCACGTTTCCTACAGTATGTGGCAAAGATTTCCCCGTAGCGTGGCTTCGTGCGACGCCCGGGGAATGTTCACAGATCGAGTGAAAGTAGGTAGGCGGCCCGTTCGTGCGGCAGGCTGAAGACGCAGTCAGGTGCTCCGGCAGACAGGACGTCGTAGAGGAGCTTTCACCCATTTGAGGCACATGATGGGGAGCGACGAGAATCGCCTCGGTCTTTCTCCAGTGCGAGTCAAACCGGTGAAAATTCTAGTAACGGTGAATGCTCGGTGCTCTCCAAGAGCAAGCACGGCCATCCTAGCGGAATGCAAGCTCCGAGCGAGTGGAGATTGGCGGTGGAAAAATCCGAAGAACGCGATTCGGCGGGTCGGGAGAGAAGGCTATGCCGCGACAAACCTCTATAACAGCCATATGCGGCCAGTCGCAAGTAGAAACGCGCGCCACCGTTCCCATCGACGATCCCGAAGCGGTTGCCGCATACGGCTTTACCGCTTGAAGCTCCGTGATATAGTACAAGCATCTCCACCAGAGCCGATACCGCCATTCCCGTATGACCTGATAGCTCGAAGCACTAACGGGGCGATATTTGTGTTCGACCGGGGCCGCAGATCCGGGAGGGAGCAGCGCCGAAGCCTGGCTGCATGAATAGGGTTGCTCATCGGTGACCTGAAGCCTCACAGCATGTATTGACGAAGGCGGGCTATCGACCGCCGACCGAAATGATGGGTGGAGTGGGTGGCCGAAGGCGGGCAATCAATCGGATGATCCAGATGCCTGGCGACGTGGTCCGCTGGTGACCGGAATGCCGCGCGAAGTCGACCGTCGATGCAGCATGCCTGCCACTGACCTAGAGGGCGTGGTGACGATTTCGGTGGCAGCGTGTCAACCGTTGAGCCCAGACTATGCGACATCGGTTCCCGACGCGGATGTGAATCGTTAAGGTCAAGGCGCGCGACGTAGGTTCTCGACGCCGGTGCGAGCCGTTGCTTAGGGTTCTCGATGCGGATGTGAGCCGATCAGGGCGCGCGATGTGGGTGCTCTGCTGGTGAACGGTCCATGATCCGTTGTCGGCGCTTCTCGCCGGCGCGATCTGCGGTGGATTTTGCATCGGCTTTTCGGGCACGACGCTCCTTGCTTATGCGTTTTGCAGCAGCAACCTTTCTGTGTCTGACCGAGCTCTCCTACTAACGCGTTGCAAAGCATTTTCGCGCAGCGACTGCGGTGTACACGAGTGTGCCTGTCTGTTATACATTCGAGAAAAGCAGTATGTAGCGCTTGCTGGAGAAGACGTGTGAAAGAGGCTCCATGACTAGAAAGATGGGTAATAGATACACTAAGGACCTGGATCGGGCTACTGGATTCTGGTGTCGTGAACCTGATGACATTGTTGGTGAGGTTGATGAGCAGAGCACTTATACCTGGCCGGTACGAAGTATACGCAGAGGGCAAAGGTATGTCGGTCCGGCTGGTGCAAGGCAGTGTGCCTGGCTGGAGAGCGACAAAGAATACCGGTTCCTGGACATGTTTGAATCGAGCATCGGCAACGCGGCGGCGTTGAGCTACGTTTGCTGACGGTGACAGTGTCGTGCTGCAGAGGGGCAATGGTGGGGTGTGTCCGGATTGCAGCTATAATAACGGAACGGGGTGAAGTCGTCGTGTTCGCTGGGCCACCCTGTTCGCATCCCAACGGTTGGAGCTTCCCTTCCGTGTCGAGAGGCAAGTCTACCGGCTGGACGGGATTAGGGCTATTTTACTAATCACCCAGTTATCAGCCACGAAATGAACGAGTTCGCAATTCTAAATCTGGTGCACTGGAACTCCTGCATCTACAGCTAGAGGAAGGGTGGAGTTTTAGACTAATAACCTCCGTTCACAGATGCAGAGTTTCCCTGCAAGACCGGTGCAAACCCCATGAGCCTGATACCGATTCCCAACTCTCAATAACGCCACCGTGCTTTCCTTGGCCATCTGGCGTCCCGGCTGCACTCCCTTCACAAGTCCGTACCCATCATAGCTCCAATAAGCTCCTTGCATGCCGGCGTATACTTAGTCAGTGCCCAGAAGTGGATGTCGTTGATAGTAGCCATCAGGAACTGGAGCGTCTGTAGTTCAAGGCGACGACAATAAACTTCCTGAACCTTTGATCCCTTCCACTCTTTCATGCTGGAAGGCCTCGTGACGTACAGACCCCAGTCAAAGGACGAGATCTTGATGCTCCAGTGACAGAGTGGGAGTTGATGTGCGTTGTCGTGGAAATTTTTCTTCTTCGCTGCACGTTCGCGCAACAACCATTGGTTGTATACCATAACGGTTGAAGCAATCTTCAGCTCATCCATGGTGTAGAAGTTGTCCGGCTCGCGATCGACGTAGATAGAAAGATAGGGAGTGAATCGCGGATCCTTTGGAGTCCATGTCGGAAGGTTGCGCTGGAAAGCGAACGGCTTGTTCGAGATATGGGCCAGGTAGTAGACGCAGAAGATGCGGATGCCGTCGGCCTGGGTATTGATATTTGCGCTGGACGCATGCTTCTTCTTGCTGGGAGAGAACACACTGGTCACGGCCCGGGATAGCCTGCCGCTGACAGGCGGTATCTGATGACCGAGAATTTTCGGCGGCTGCACCATCCTGTCTGCGTCGTTCGACACAACATGTCCACTGCCAGCACGTTTCGGCCCGAACTTCAGCGTCTCCTCTGCAACCCGTCTGATGCCTGAGCTCTGGTCCTGGATATAGGATTCGCCGGCCCGAAACAAGACCTCAAACGCATAGGCTTTCATGTCTGCCACTGTCGTGCTAAATATAGCCTTGAGCGCTGGGAGAATCTCCGCTGAAGAGGCGGGGTCGAGCCATACGTGCAGGTGGGGGAATTGCTCCTGGTATGTTGCATAGCGCTGCTCGTTGGTGTTGGAGCCTAGTGGATCGTCGGGGAACAGGATGGTGGTGCGCAGAGTCTCGTAGTTTATGTCGGAAATGTCGCTTGGAATGCCGAATGCATGTGGAGAGTTCGTGATGGTGGTGAGGTCTTGGGTTGACAACGGCGCGGTATCCATGTCGCGAAGCACTGCGTCCCACAGTTCCGCTATGAAACAAGGATCTGTGTCCGGTATGTGGTGCCCATGGATGCCGGTGGAGGATGGGCCAGATATAGAGCTTAGTGTCTTGTTTGTTGGTAATTGTGGTTTTTTATTTGTAAGAGCAAGCTCTTCGTCTGAGAGTAGCCGTTGGTGTGGTGGAAGATTGTCTTTTGTTTGTTGGGTCTCCTTGAAGGCAGACAAAGGATCTAAGGCGGATTGATGATTTGCCTGCGGATCTTCGCAGTAGAGAGATCGAGTTGACGAGCCCATATTGCGCAAACGGTAGGTGAGTGTTGAATTGAAGACGCATTGTACCTTGCTTGATATGCTTCGGGTCGGGCTTCGGGTCGGGAGGGTAGGTAGCAAACGACATTTCACCGGATGCAGTCCCCAATGGCTACTCGACCGGGTGCCGCGCTGGGTCTGTACTGGTTAATCGACTAAGTGATGAAGGCCTGGTTGATCGTGGGGGGTGAAGAGCGCGAGCTAGCTCCGCCCTGGAGCAACATTGGTAGTACGATGTCGGGATAGCGCTTTGCCAATTCGGGACTAGTACAAATGGGGTCTTATTACGCCTCTATACTTTATTATAACATGCTTAGAGTTGGGAGATCACCCACCATCTTCCTTTGGACTGCTTCCAGAAGACAGGATGAACGTTAGACCCGCCTGAATACATTTTGGATCGTTGGCGGCTTGGCGTATTAGTTGGCTTTTACGAAACGGGGGCCATGGCTCCTCTCCTCTATAACAACGACCGCGTCGCATACGTGGATCGGCGTGCGGCGCGTCCGCCTCTGTTCGCCCCCCGTCCTGGGTCGCCGCGGAGCGCATCAACGCATGGCTGCGCGACTCTGCGAACCCCGAAAGCGACGCTGAGGCCGCCTTTTCGCACCCGCGCCCGCCCAAGCGCCGCCGACACAGCGACCCCATGGAGCGACCACGCCCACACAACCCGTTCCCTCCAAACGGCCCCGCGTTGACTGCGACGAGCCCATTACGCCCACCCAAAGCGCGTCGGTGGTGGGCAGCGTGACGAGTGTGACGAGCCTGACGGAGAAGACGACGCTCAGCATGCGCAGTAGCGCCTCGCGATCATCCTCCCCGCAGCGTCAAATCACCCAGCTCCAAACCGCACACCCGCCCATATTCCTCCACCCACTGGCTGCGGCGGGCGAATGCGTTCCTGCGGCTGTTGCGCCACGTATTCGGACACTACAGGAACCGTCTCCGGCATCGGCTGGAAACAGAATACATTCCGGCTTGTGTGAGGGATGCGCTGGAGCGGGATCCGACGTACAAGGCGTCGCTGCTGTTCGATCCGATTGAGGATGCGGCATATTATGATGACGAAGAGGAGGAGGATGCGGATGCCGCGCTGGCGCTAGATCGCGTCAAAGCCGTGTTTCAGGGGACCCATCCGTGCAAGGAGCACACCATGGATGAGAACGCGTGGTGCTTGCATGTTATGACGCCGCTGCTCCAACTAGCTATCATCTTGTACGGGCGTGGACGATTCCGGCAGGAAAGCGTGTATGTGTCTCTCCTCGTATCCTCTCTGCATACTAATAACACAGACAATCGCAATCCATCCAGCCCACCTATCTCTCCACCACCGTCCCCCACCGCTCCAAGCCCACCCCCATCTTCCGCAAAACCGATTTCTGCCTCTCCTACTCACACCTCCGCCCCATGTACGCTAACCACAAAACCCTCCGCCACGCCCCTATCAGCCACACTACCGACACTTACACCGCTAGACGCTATTGTCCTTCGACTTATTGTCCTGGGGCTGGGTGTCCATCAGTGTGGCTGCGACTTCCGGTGAGTGGGTTCGGAATGGTTGCGGAGGGTCTGCCTCGTCATGATTCATCCACGAAACCACCAACGGTCCTGGCCAGGTATTCGTCCGTACTGTGATCGCTGGTAGGGTGCGGGCGTCTCTTCTTCTGGTTGTTGAGAACTGTCGGTTTTGTGTAGGAACTTGCGCATTTCGCGCAGCTATGGATTCCAGAGTTGGGATGTGGCGGGGATGCTTCGTTCATTGAGTTTGCCAGGCTGTGTGAGGAGTTGTCCGAGAGATCCTCAGAGTCTCGACGCGACGGGGGTGTTTCCATCGTCGGGTTTGCCTGGGTGCGACGGGTCCGAGTTTGCCGGCCGTTCGGATTGTCGTCCGGGTTCCGTACTGCCGTGGAATGTTGGCCACCTAGTAGTGTCGGATTTTCCCGGCCATCGCGGTCGTCCGCCGGTGGTTGTTCATGATGTATTTCCTGATCTGGACCTGTTGATGGTACCCGGTCATTTGGGGGCTCATTGTTGGTCGTACGAATTCCTCGTTGATTTAATCTGTCAGCCAACCTGGTGTTTTGCCGGGTGGGTATGACCTCGTTGGTGTCTGAATCTGATGAGGAGCTTCCTGGGAGAGTTGACACCGCTCTCGGTCTCCTCGCAGGCTGCCGGACTGGATTGCGCATTACCTTCTCAGTCTTTTTGGCCCATTTGCGTGTCGCTCGTTCGATTTTCTTGAATTCCTCTGGGAGTTGGAGGAAAGCGCTCATCGTAATCCAGGCGGAGGTCGTTCGCGGATTTCAGACATGACATAGGGACCCATTCCTGGTGGGCAGGATCCCAATTCTTCTACCGAACATAGTATTCGACCTCGCCGCTGTGCTTGTTGACTCTTCTATTTATCAATCTGAGATTTCGTAGAAGGGGTTCTCCGTCTGGTCTGCGTAGACAGTTGAAACTAGGGCCCGTCATGCCCAACGGAGACTTGAGTCAAAACCATTGGACTATTTATTTACTTCTGAATGGTTCAGGATCAGTGCAGATCAATATGAAGACAGACCCTCGTCCTAGTGTGGTCCAAGGAGTGTACGAAGTCACTCGACGCAGCTACAGAGTCTCGAACGGCTGTACGATGGTGGGACTTCCCAGCAGTCAATGGCCTGGCTGTGGCACAAATCGAGCAAGAAATAAGCTCCAAAGGTTGGCACCGATATAATATGACTGCAGGTGGAGTCGGTTGCAGGCACTGGGTGTACGAGCATCAATTTCTAGACAGCAAAGCCCCGCTAATCACCCTGCCAGTCTCGCTGTACTTCGAGGTCTTGCCGCCCGGGGATGGGTGGATGCAAATGACATTGAAACCCAGCTAGTGCCTGCACTTCAGTTCAATTATTCGAAGAACACCTCTCCTATTCCTCTGAAAACGCTAGAAGGTTCCTTCTATTGAACTTGCTCATGGCGTCGGCAAAGTAGCGCTCTTCAGAGTAGCGTTCCCATTTCTAGCTGTAACTCTGTGATTGTTAGCTTTCGAAGTAATGAAGTAGTATGACTTACGCGTATTTCATGTCTACAAATGCTGGTATGCCTAGTCGACTCATAATTCTTTCGTCATCCTCATTTGGGCTTGGCAGACGTTCTAACAGCTGATCGAACCAAAGCTCATCTTGAACACGTAGTTCTCGGTAAACATGGACCTCAAAGATCCGTGGAAAGAATCCAGCAAATGCCCAGTCGACAAAACATATTGCAGAATTGGGGAGGAGGAAGATGTTCCGTCTTACAAGGTCCATATGGCACATGCCAAGGACATATTGATGTAAAGACACGTGGGGTTCATTGACAACGTCAAGCCTCTCATTTATCCAATTCTCCATGTCCTGAATACCCTTAAAGGCATATCCCGCTCCATCTTCAGACCATAAGTATCCTTGTGCAGGTGAACCGCCGGCAGGCCCGGGGCCTTGGGATTGAGGAATGGGGATCGATCTCAGGTGCTGTATCGCTTCGATGGTACGTTCCACAACCTCTGGTCGACAAGCAAGATCTACGTCTTGAAGGTTGGTTCCGGTTATACACTCCATGACAAGATATCCGACTGTGAAAGTTGGATGTGTTACTTCGAAGAATCGAAAGATACGTGGGATGTATAGTATGGCACTATTCACATGTCGGCGTGCATAATCCTGATTGTCGGTTTCCTGCTTTTTGACGCCAATCCCAAACTTCACGACCAGCCTCTTCGATATCGCGACGAGTCGATTTCCATAAGGGGTCCCAGCAAATGGCGCTGTGCTCACGCACAGCTTGATAATATCGAGGTCGCTTGGTAGGGTCGTATTGTCCAGTGGCATGATTGATCGGAAAAAGTGTCACCGCCGTCGATGATCGAAGTTTGCATGACTAGCAAGGAAGGCAACACCACTGAACCAACGTTAGATATTATCCCAAATGGGTCGCTTCCCGTCTCCCTTTACCCCTCATCGACGCCTCCGACCTTCCAATTCTCGACCACGTCTCCGTTCCTCGTCGCAAGCCCGACTTGCTCCGTACTGCATTCGCTAGCTTCCAAATCCTCGAACGCCATCTGTTGCATCTTTTCATTCAATTCAGCCTGTTCGCGATCGATCCTTGCCTTTATCGCGCCCCAGTCCGCCCTATACGCCGCCAATTGCTTCATTTTCTTTCCAACGAACCTATCAAGCTCCGGCTCTGAGATAGGGGCGAGCTCATCGGTGTTAGGGTAGATATCGCAAATGGCCTTCCAGGCTGAGTTGTCGGCAGCTGTGAAACAGTCATATATCAATTCGTGGAACCAGAACTTACCGTCGCTCATAGACTTCCGCATAAGGTCAGAAAGTCCATCCTGAAGTCCAAGCTGCGGCGTAACCTTGTTTCTTTCGCTCTCCTCCCGTTTAAGCTCGTCGAGAAAAATTTCTAGGCATGCGTTGTATCGATGAAATTCAGAACCGTTGGGTGCTGCCCAGAAGATTGGGTTCTTTATTAGAAGCCATCGTGGCGCTGAGCAAAACATCTGGTACGGCGCTGCGTATGCCCACTCCCAGTCTATCACCGCGATTATCTTAAGATCTCTTGCGTTGTTGACAATCATGTTCCCGTAGCGAAAATCATCGCATATTAGTCTGAAGCCGGTCCGGTTATACTCGTCGGCGGTAAAGCGTGGAATGATGGCCTTAACCTGATGGCGGAACCTGTATTTGGCCCGAGCATCATCAGCGTTGTCGACTGAGCTGGGCTGCCCGCACAAATGTTCCATATCTTGCTTAGCGACGTAGTCGAAGTATCCTCTCGCGGATGGAAATGTTGTCGAGTGATTGCCTTGTTAGATTTAGGTTAGCACGTAAATGAGCCAGATACTGGATTTTACAATACCTCCAACTTTAACTCCTCCATGTGCCTCTATTTCTTGCATCTTAAGCGTTAGCGGCCCCAAGTCCGAGTGGATACTTTGATCGTCCCTGATAGATAGAGACCCAACATTGGGAAACTCTAACTTTGAAAGTTCGAGATAGAAATCCGCTATCTGGCGATACACAGTGCGCAGGTCCCGTTCGCTGATATCGGATCTTAGTATCCGTTCCTTAGGCCCCTCTCGCCAAAGATGACCGAGGCATTCGCCGCCCGGAATGTATTCCATCATGATAAAGGGCCCTAACCCTAGAGCATTGTCTTTCGACAGTCCCCAAGCATGAACCTTGGGCACCGGGATCTTTGTTTTTTTCCCTGACCAAGCACATCACTGCGACTTCTCGATGTAGCTTCTCGTCCCCGTCCATAACTCTTCTAGGCACGGCAAATCGTACTAGCCATTCCACGCTGTCTTTGAAGCGAACGCGGCAGCTCCAATTGAAGGAACCACAGTGGTCTTCAACAATCGCGCTTGGATGGCCACTGCGGAAAGAAGAGACCCAGTTGGCAATAATCGGGCCTCGTTGTGCTCGGAATTTGCTGAACCACTCGTCGCACAGCGTGTCATGTGCAAGCTCTGCTCGTTCGTCCCATTCCATACTGAGAGAAATGTTCAAAAGATATTTCGACGGTGATAAGGGCTAACGCTCGGTATATGCCGGTTGAGGCTCTTGAACCAGCGCACACCGCTGAATGGAAAGCCTAAGAACATGCGGCGCGTTGCTCTTCGCTGTAGATGCTGCCTCGCTTATGCTGCAAGAGACACTCAAAAAGGTTTAGCTCTGCCAGCAGATCCCACAACGCCACACAGGTCGGTCGCCCTCCCTGGTAGAGAGCGTTGGGCGAACTTGTTCGCGCTGGACTCAAAGCGGCGGGAAAATATGAGGCGCGGATCTCGGCTGAACATATCTCCGCAGCCTGGCCACGAGTGGAAGGATATCCCTCAATTACGACTGAGACGACGCTTTCCCACGATCTCCTGGCCTCGCTCCCGTCCGACCAAAAGCAACCCCTTCGCCCTCCCCACCCCCCGTTGTGACGCAGCAAGTTACCATTTCGTCGGCTGCTCAGAACGTCAGCCCTCCTGGGCAACAATGCCACAAATCCTACGGGTGAAAACGATGACCGACATAGCGCCGAGACAGGGTGGCAGGTGCAGAAGCGCCAGGAAGGTAAACGTAAGGAGGGAGGAAAGAAGATAAAGAACGGTAACCTACCGCTATGCGCCACACCACAGTCGTTCTGGAAGGCTCTGTATTGTGGTACCCGGCATAAGTGGTGTGGCTGGTCAGTGCAGTGGCTGTTGCGACTATTTCCCGCCGAACGGCATCACCTCTCACGCGAATCGAGTCCCAGACACCCGGCATGCTACGATCGATGCCACACAATACAGCAGTACTCAGACAGCCTCGTCCACTGTCGCTCCTCCCAACCTCATGCAGAAGGACTGGTCCCCCTTCGACACACCCGACAAGGTCTGAGGAGATTCATGGCGGATCTCTCATGCTCAGTAGGCTCGGCGGCCTGTACGAGTGGAGCATCGCTCTCATGATGCCATATCACGATTGCTTTTGCTACGGCTGCGTTCGACGGCAGGTCACACCACACACCATGGCCACATAGGAACCTAGCGGGAGGCAACAATAACACACAGAAGGAACATCATAGAACATATTCAAGCCCTGAGGGTGCGAGGGCAGGTACACACAGACGAAGCTGAACACTAGCGGGAGACTGAAGGTATCGCGGATGCGACACACGAGGCAAGCGCCTCTATGAGCCTGAACATAATGGCAAAGAAAGACGAAGGCCTTATGTGCGACAGTTTTTGGCGTGCATGAATTCCACCGCTTCGATGAATTGAGGTACGATGACGAGGCTCCGGGCGCCTTTGAAGTGGGTGAGAGCACTGTCCAGGCTGTCCTCGATGTACTCCATAATCATCCATGGGGGAAGCTGTCTGTTGTCGGCGACGAGCAGTAGCTCTACGGCTTCGACTATGTGCGGCTGAGGTAGCGGAAGCATGGTCACTAGTATGCCGAGAATCGTGAATTAGCAGACATAGACTTACGCGCTTAAGCTCTATTAGCTTGTCGTACCCTGCCTCCAGACGTTTGAACCGCTCTACAAGCCTGGTGCCCGAGTCGGACGCCTTATAGTACGGTTCCTTTGCAGCATAGATCTTCCTGGAGGTCGCCTCCACCACCCGATGGACCGTCCCATTTGTTCCCTTGCTTAGCTCCCCCTCCCGCTTGTATACTGCACTATTCTGCCCAAACCGCACAGCGAAGGTCTCGGGCCCGGAAAGGGGTTGAATGCTTGGGAAAACCGGCATGGTGTCGAAGTAGTTCTTGAAGTGCTTCTCAAGGCGCTGATGGTAGCTTCTCGTCTCGTCTGGGGACGTGAGGATCAGACGCCATGCCTGGAAGCTAGAGGTGCCGAAGTTGACCGTGATGGGGCAAACGTCTCGATCTTGACGGACCTTTTCTGGGTAAGGAGGAGCTTTGCGGTCTCCACGCTTCCCGTGAACAATAACGGCCAATGGGTTCCGATGGGTGAATTGAGTAAGACGCGGCCATGTAGATTCCACGTCAAGATCGATTCGAAGGTGCTGCCTACTAATGCCAGACTTGTCGCCAGCCACAGCAATCTGCACACGCATCGGTCGGTATCGTCCGAAGAACCTATCATCCAGCCGTCCGGGTTGTACATGTCCTTCTCGAATTCCAGAGCTAGAAAGGGGCCGCGGACCTCGCCGGTCATGGCTTCCTTCCAGTTGTGGCTTTCCTTTGGAGGGGTGAAGATATATCTGTAGTTCTCGGACAACTTGGCGACGTCGGGTAGATTGGTGAAGTTGCCGAGTATCAGAACATAGCGACTGAGGTCCGTCGTCTCAGCGGCCGAAATGGTCTCTTGAGCGGCGTCAGCTTTAGTAGTAGCCATGGCTGTTAGTTGTAGGGGTAGAGTAAACGGGCGGGGGAAGGGGAGAGCGAGTGGAAGAGATGATGACCAAGGGTCTAAGTCGATGACGAGAAATAAGTGCAGCTCACAAAGTGTGTTGTTAGACGGGACGACTACCACCTATCCTATTGCCAAGGAAGAATGTGCAGAGGAGCATATAATAATATAAGGTATGTGGGAGTCTCAGGGGTGGCGGGATTTTAGGCCGCCTTTGCCCTTGTGTTTCGCAACGCGCCCAGTTATGCGACCTGCTGGTTTCGGGTTCGATCTTGACTTTGGAAGCGATTGTATGGCATTGGCTGTTCGTGTCGCCACGCGAGAAGACCTGCGGGTAGTCTTGGGTGGTGTTCTCCTCGATCCCGATTTTGCCTTCGTCTCCGCATGCTGTCTAGCAAGCTCGGCCAGCTTATCATGCTGGCGGAGGAGGCTTTTTGCTGAAGAAGCTCGGCCTCTGGTTTCCAGTACTTCTGATTCGTAATCTCCAGCCGCTTTTCCCTCAATGCATCGCCAGTGAGCCCATTTGCTGCTAGCATTCGTCTATATGATGCCTTCATCCCTCGAAGGCCATCTAGCGTGAGCTCGCCGTCTGTCTTGTGCTTGCCGAGCAGTTTATCGTGAACCATCTGGGCGTATACCGAGCGGTAGAAGTCGAGTTCGATCTCGTGATACTCAGCGTCCGTGATCGTGTCTCGGAGTCGGTCGACTCGGACGAGCGTAAGCAGCTGGTGCTCCTGTTCGCATACGTACTTGTAGTCGTGCTCAAAGTAGGCAAAGCAATCCAGTTCCGGAGTCTCGGCTTCGCGCTCTTTCTGCAAGGCCTCCGCAATTGCTGCCGCCGATGGTGTCGGGAAATTGAATGCTGTAGGTGTCGACATCGAGACAAGAGTGCGTCGAAGACAGTGTGGCAAGTAGGCCTGAATAAAGCAACAAATTGGTCGGCCTCTGCAGTAGTAGTAGGAGAGTTGGGACGGGCGTTTTGCTTGCGACGTGTGCTCGACAGAAGTGAGGTGTCGCGAGCTCCATTGCAAGAAAGAAAAGGTGTTTAAAAGCACGGCCTAGCAGTCACGTGCACCGTGCGGGAATTGATGACTCATACCTCTAAGCGCCTCTAGTCCCGATTCTTCTGGTTCCCACCCGCTCGAAACTTCACTGTACCACCATCCCGCAAGCCACAACTAGGCAACAAAAACACCACAAACAGCGAGAACTCATTTTTCGGGAAAACCAAGACAACAACATCAGATCGTCTCTATCTCGCGGCGTTGCTAGGAGATTTCAATCGTTTCTTCCCCGCCCGTGGAATCCTCTCCGCACGATGTCGATCAATAATTCGAACCCGCGACACCAGCCGTGCTATGTTTAGCACGACCACGGAATGCCTTGCGTAGTTTGGTTCGAGGATGCTGTCGCGTACTATGGCGCCCCAACAGTTGTGTTCGACTTATACGTACTTGTATCAGACATTGAGACAGCTGCACAGGTGCTTATCCAAAATGGATGGACCCTCGTTCCGCAAGAGAAGGGCAAAATTGGAAATGCAAACGTAGATTACGCACAGCGTCGTCTAACACCACCATCTCAAGATAGTCACGACGCAGAACTATCTAAGCCTCACCCGCACACCTCTATACCGCCACCACCAAGTACGAAACCTCCGGGACCAACAACTACTGTCCTTCCAGCTGCAGACTGGAATTTCAACCTTGAAGAATATGCCCCAGAAATACAAAAACCCTGGTCACCGCCATCTTTCCTCCAATAGCAGGCTTATTAGACGCTTTGATCGACAGCCTATTGGATTGCCCCGCCGATAATGATATGCTTCAAACCCATATCGCCCTTCAAATCGCCTATTTGTATGACTGGGCGCCCGTGCTGCAAGAGCGGACGTTTGCAGAACGCTTGATGTATGAGCATCGTCCGTATCATTTCGATGTCCTGTCTGGAATGAGCCATGGCACTGTACCGTTCATCTCTCATCAACGTAATGTTCGAGAAGCATTACGGCAAAGCACACATGAACTTCAAGAATGCTCCGCTCGCGACAACAAAGCCTTGTTTAGTGGAGAAAGGGAGGCACAACTGTTAGCCTCGATGCATAATCCTTTCCCTGGAAAGGAGGAAGATTGGAAAGAAGAAGATGGCTGGGAAGTTTATGACCATTTGGAGAATATTGAAGGCGTGGAGAATGGCTACATCAAACCAGGCGACTTGGAGGATATCAATAGGCAAGGGGCTTAAGGGCTTTGGTAGCCTGAAAACACTTCCCTAAGGGTCCAACATGGGATAGGAGAGGGGGTGCCGCTTCTAACTCTTCCCTTAGGACCTATTTGGCTTATTTTCCTCTGGAGCGTCCGCTCTTGCCGTGGAGATGACTCGAGTCTTCTTCGGATATTCCTCCTCGTCCTTCTCCTCACCACGTCGTCGCTTCTTCCCCCGTAGTGTCGGCATGGGACTATGCGCAGACAGCGGCGGCGTCAGAAGCCCTTGTGCTTCTTGCGGCTGTGTCCGGGAGACCGGCCCCGTGGCAGGCCGGGCCTTGTCCGCGCGGGCCTTGCCGTCGGCAGTGGCATCATCGCCATCGTCCCTGTCGCTGCCCTCGTCTGATGTCGCCCCTTCCATCTCATCCAGGGCCCTCAGCTCAGCGAGGCGTCGCTCCTTCACCTCGGGCGGCGTGTGCCCAATGGGCCACTCGTCTGCAGCCTCGCGATACATGGTGCGCCTGAGGAGCTGCTCGACGGCGAGCGCGCTGAACGTGCAGTCCAGCGCCGCGGCGAACTCCTCGTCATAGTCCTTCTGGAAGACGGGCGTGTTCGGGCGAGGGACGGGAACGCGCCCTGCGTGGCCACGGTGTCGAGGCGGTTCTGAGACGGTCGCTCGCAAAGCTGGATCTGGTTACGCACGCGATGTCTGTTTCGGAGGAAGGCAGATTGCACACGAGAGCTTGAGATTGGGAATTTTTGTACACAGATTGACGACTGCAAATTGATACCCGTTTACCATGAGCTCTTGCTATTGTGCTAGCTACATGTGCACTAGGGCGTAATAAGAGCAATCTCGTGCTCGATAAGCTCATCGTTCCTGAACAGGTCGTAGTACTCACGCCCTTGAACGCACCACACCTCCCGCTCCATCTCATGGGGGAAGAAACCGCCGTGCTCCCAGTCAAAGAGCTTCTCCACCTGTAGCGTACTTGGACTCATCATGATATTGTGGCGTGCAAGGTCTCCGTGGATCAAAGAGTACTTTTTCGACTTAGAGGTCTTGACTGGCCAGCTCTCGCGAGTGCGCGTCTCGACGATGCGCGGGGGTGGCAGGACGAATCCGTCGAAGCCTGTCTTGTTAGACTGGAGCGACCGAAGCTGGGGAAGGACGTTGCTTTGGATGAATGCATCGGCGTTTTCGTCAGCTATCTGCTGGCAAGCTTGGCATCGCCCCGTCCGCACGTGCTGGACACCGTTTGGCTGTCGGCATTGGTTGCCAATCTCGGAGAGGGGGGTGCCCTGAATGCGCTCCATGGTCACGTAATAGCGACCCCGGCTGTCGCAGCCGTGTTCATACAGCTTGGGCGTTGGGACGGTGGTGTTGGCGCCAAGGAAGTCTAGGACCAGGGCTTCGTTGCGAAGGCGCTGCGGCCCCCACTGCCACCCGGTTGAGCCACCCTGAGCGACGCGAAGAGGCTGGCGCTTGGTGAAGCTGTACTCGGTCGTGATGTACTCTTTGCTCCCGATATTCTTGATCTCGATGAGCTCGCCGTATCTGCCGTCAAGCGGATCCGTCTCGATGGCGGGTGGGATGCTCAAAGACGAAGTCGCCATTGGTGTCGAGAGGTACTGGGGGCCGAATAGCTTCTTTCCGGAGCAAAAGGATCTAATCCTTCTGCTCTTTCTAGTTATGACGCCTTATATATCCGCTAACAGCTTCGGTGGTGCGGATAGCAGGGGTGTTGGGACCCTGGAGCTTTGAGGGATCTGGAGAATCAAAACGGGCCGACTCCCAAACGCCCTAAGCCGCGTCCTTCATACAAAGCGCCTAACATGCGTGCTGCGCACAGCCGCAACTTCAACAAGAACCCCGTTTCCCCTTCGAGACCTGCCCCGAAGAATCTCTCGCCAACGAAGCGTTCTGCTCTGCGTCCAGTCTCCCCTAATCGTTGACACACTACGGTCGGCTTTGCCATTCTAGAAAACGAGCAAGAGCAGGATCTCAAGCAGAGTTTGGCATTGAGAAAGCGGAGAGGAAGCCTTCAGGAAGCCTTCAGGAAGCCGAGCAAGCTGACTTGGAGATGGACGGGCTTGTGGGGACGCCATTTACGCCCGGCAACTTCTCCACAGGTACCAGAAGAGTGCCCGGAGTATGAGGAGTCGACTACTGAGCTGTGATGACTCCTCGTAGCTTTGGATCGTGGTAATGAGTCTGAACCTTATGCGGGAATTTGTGGCGACGACGCTTCAGTCAGTTTGGTTGGGTAGTCACTTGGTCTGATTGAGTACACAGGTTCCTGCATAGACGGTGAACGAGGTAACGGGTAATGCTTGGATGACTGTAGTCTATACTACAGGCTGGCTTGTTTCCGACCTCTCTCGTGCTGGCATCTGTCTTCCCTCACCCTCACCCTCACCCTCGCCCTCACCCTTACACAATACTCGTTCAGATAAAGCCAAATTTCCCTTTCTCGTCTGACCTTTGGCTCCTTCCCTGCAGCTGCCCGATACGTTGCAGTTGTGGGACCGGCCGGTAGACGACCGCTTGTATATCTCTACACCCACCAGGTGTTTCAATTTACATAAGACATAGCCATTGCTGTCTCGAGTCTCCACGGCTTGTCGCTGCCGAGCCCCAGGCCATTATAATACACCCCTTACACGCAAATCTCTTTTACCTTATACATTTTGTCAGTTGGCAAGGACGCTTCCGAGTTCCTCCTTCTTTCCTCACCGCTTCTCGGAGCCCTCCACGCTCCGCCACCTCTGTTTCTCTCCCAGTCTCTGCGCCGAAACTTATCGCAAACGACTTGAAGCAGCTGCGACAGCTCCGCTTTTTCCATCTCTGTGCCGACAGGTGGGCGTCCGTTTGCTCTCGGCTCGGCTTCCACGACCGGAGCAAACAACAACGCATGCACCCACCCGCATCGCTCCAATTGACCACACTCACCTGTCCTTCGACCGTCCACCGACTTCTCACCGCGAGTAAAGGCGCAAAGACGCCCGAGAAAGCGCCTTTCTCTTTCGCCCGTCTCCACCTGCCTTTGTCGCAATTTCCCCATTACGCGGTCACCCACGATCGCGCTTCCACCGCCTTGCAAGCTTCCAAGCTTTGCTTCTCCGGCGCTTTCTAATCGAACGCGACCCTGGCGTGGGGGCAAACACGTCAACAAACGGAATAATGGACGCGTCCATACATAACCCAGCCTCTGCCTTCGATAGCTCCCCGCCTTCCCCCCTCGACGCCTACGAGCCATATCCGCGACAATTGTCAAGTCCTTTTCGCGATAACGACTCCGAACTGAGCTCTGAGACGAGCGGTCACGACATGGACCGTGAGAACTCCAACGGCTATCGTCGACGCGGTCGAGGCGGGCGCGGGGGCAGCAGGAGCTCTTCGGCGGGTAGCTTCACGAGGTCAGACAATCCCAATGGGCAGGGCCGCCCGGGCATGCCCGTCATCAAGCCACTCAGCACTCCATCGGCCACCGCGACTCCAAGCTCTTCTCACAATCCTGGGCTAACCCTGACGAATTCCACCGTCACCCCAAACCATCAGCGCTCAGCTGCAGACATGAGGACCCCATCATTCCAAAGGTTCTCTACACCACCGAAATATAGCACGCCATCAGCATACGGACCCAAGGCACCATTCCAAGTGCCACCGAATTCTCAGGCATCTTTCGGTCGAACCTTCAATAGGCAAAACACTCCCGACCACGGCATCTTTCGCAACGGAGGGCAGAATTGGGCCTACATGCAAGAGGGCAAGGTACGGGTCACAGGCATTCCACGAGATTTCTGGACGGGAGATCTTTACCGCGCCCTATCCCCTTATGGTACTATCGTCAGGATTGAGATGGAGTCCGAGAGCTCCTCACGCGCCTGGGTTACCTTCCAGTAGGTCTTCTGTCGCAGACGTTGATATGATATTAATGCTTGATACTCAGACCCCCGCCTCATAACGACATCCACAATCAGTCCATTTTCGTCGGCTCAGCTCGTGTGAGGGCCGACGAGGCCGTACCTCGCTTGTTCACTGTCCGTAGCCCCGTCGACCCGAGAAAAGCATACAATGAGTTCAACATCTTCTACGCAAACTCCATTGACTTCGGCGTGGCGGTTGCGGACAATACCATGATCGTCATGCAGAACGTGAGGGCGCCGAAGGAAGTGCGGATGACGCTTGGCTTGAACCGCAAAGAGCTCGATTTCCAATTTCCTCTCATGATCGATGGAGAATCTCGGAAGTTGAGGTTCCGACTACCTATCTCTCTTCTCGAAACCATCTACAGGGTTACCGACGAGGAGACTGGTGAATGCGCCTTGATCATACCTTTCGACTCAACGCCGCAGTTCTTCATGCAGGTCAAGGCCGCTTCGATCTCCAAGACATGCCGCCGCAAAGACAGGGTTTGGAACGACTTCCGTTCGTGGTATCGGCAGACAGACGTGGTGGATAGAGAGACCAGGAAGCAGCTTGAATCCGCACCTGTGATGAACCACAAAGAGGGATTAATCATTGACATTGGTGAGTTGAACCGTCCGGGACAGAAATAGATCGCCCACTGATTGCCATAGGCCGATGGTCAACTTACCATATTTCGTTCGATCCATCAACTCTGAAAGGCCAGAAGTACGACGAATTCAGCAACGCCCTTGCCGATCATGGAATCGCAATCAAAAGTCTTCAAGAGTATGGCCTGATGAAGAGGACTGTCTCGCAGCTGGGATCTCTATTGGAAGAGGAGATATCTGGTACCCATCCGCATCTCGAGCCATCTCTCCAAGAGTCTGCCTTCAACGAGCTCCTCATGGGCCAAGTCAATCTTAGTTTCCCAGTTCGCTACCAACTCGAGGCCTGCCTATCTAACGGATTCCTGAAGGAGCATACCATTACCCGCGAATTCCTCGAGCGACTCGCATCAATGGATCCGGCACATGCTGTATATATTTTGGAGAAGGTCACAGACAAGGAGCACGTGTACTTCGATCCGATGGCAGTCTTCAACATCCGCATCAAGGCAGACCTTACCAAGGAAATTCCGAGCTATTGCGTGCTCACACGCGCGGCTAACGTCACCCCGACGATGATCCACGTAGCTACCCCGGTCGTGGAGACGTCGAATCGGATCATTCGCAAGCACGCAGCGGACGCCGATAGGTTTATACGCGTAAAGTTTACCGATGAGAAGACCGAAGGAAAGATACACTATCAAGACGACGACCGGTCCGACGCGGTGTTTGGGAGAATTCGACGTGCCATGACCAACGGTATCGTAGTGGCTGGACGGTACTACGAGTTTCTTGCTTTCGGGAACGCGCAGTTTCGGGAGCATGGTGCATATTTTTACGCTCCGACAACCTCGCAGTCGGCAAACGACATTCGCCGGTCCATGGGGGATTTCAGCCGCATCAAGACGGCCGCTAAGCTTGGTGCCCGTTTCGGGCAATGCTTCTCTACTACTCGAGCGATTCGGAGCATCAATGTCAAGATCGAAATGATTCCCGACATAGTTCGCAACGGCTTTACCTTCACTGATGGTGTTGGAAAATTGTCGCTGTTCCTAGCGCAGATGGCCGCACAGGAGCTGGGCCTTCAGAATCCTTTCGACGACCCGCCCTCGCTCTACCAGTTCCGCCTCGGTGGTTGCAAGGGAGTCCTCGCAGTCGATCCCAAGCTAACAGGGAGCGTGGTCCAGATCCGGGATAGCCAGTACAAGTTTGAAGCCCAATACGTCGGCCTAGAGATCATCCGAGCTTCTTCCCTCGCAGTGGCATGTTTCAATCGCCAGCTTGTCATCATTCTCTCCAACCTCGGCATTCCAGACTTCATGTTTATCAAAAAGCAACAAGAGATGGTCAATTCCCTAGAGCGAGCAACGAAGGAAGAGAGCGTTGCTCTCCAAAAGCTGCAGCGAAATATTGATTTCAACCAAGTGACGCTAACCATGGCCGGAATGATACTGGACGGGTTCATGAAGACCAAAGACCCGTTCATGATGTCGCTACTCCAGCTGTGGCGGGCATACCATATCAAGTTCTTGAAGGAGAAAGCGAGAATTATCCTCGAGGATGGCGCCTTTGTTCTGGGATGTGTTGACGAAACAGCGACGCTTAAAGGTCACTACGATGATCCTCAATCCCGCCCAGACGCCACGCGAGAAGAGAAACTTGCAACCCTCCCGGAGATCTTCCTACAGATATCTGAGCCCACCAAGAAGGGACGCTATAAGATCATCGAGGGGATCTGTGTTCTGGCGCGTAACCCTTCGCTCCATCCGGGCGATGTTCGTGTTGTGCGTGCGGTGGACGTGCCCGCCTTGCACCACATGAAGAACGTGGTTGTACTTCCACAAACCGGCGATCGAGACATTGCGAACATGTGCTCCGGAGGAGACCTTGACGGCGACGATTATATTGTTCTTTGGGACAGCGACTTCTTGCCACAAACCGTCAATGAACCTCCAATGGACTTCACACCGGAGAAGCCTACGGAATTGGATAGACCGATCACGGTGGAGGACATCACAAACTTCTTCGTGACATACATGAAGAACGATGCGCTTGGACGTATTGCCACAGCTCATCTCGCCCAAGCTGACTACAACGAGAAAGGTGTGCGTGATGAGAAGTGTAAGCATTGCCCTGTTTGCAACGAAGAGCCAAGTGACTGACTTGAACCAGGCCTCGAGTTGGCTAGACTGCATTCGCAAGCCGTCGACTATCCGAAGAGCGGGATACCGGCGATCATGGACCGAGAGCTGAGACCGCGCAAATGGCCGCACTTTCAGGAGAGCAATAATCGACCCGAGCATCAGATATACAGGTCTAAGAAGATCCTGGGCATGCTGTACGACCAAGTTCAGCTCGTCGATTTCAAACCACAATACCAGAATGCTTTCGACGATCGAATCCTGAACGCCTTCCAGTTAGACGAAGCTATCCTTGAGGCAGCTGCCAACGTTAAGTCTGGGTACGATTCTGCCATGAGGCGTTTGATGGCCAAACACGCCATCCGAACTGAGTTTGAGACCTGGTCTGTCTTTGTTCTCTCGCACAACCTTGAGAGTCGTGACTACACCTTCGCAGAGGAGTTCGGTCGAACGATCGGAGTGCTGAAATCGCAATTTCGCGAGGCATGCTGTAGGGCAGCTGGAGCGAATCCTAGTGACTTTGCGCGGATGGCACCCTTCGTCGCCGCCATGTATACTGTCACCGCTCGCGAGATGGCAGCCGCTCTCAAGGAGTGCGGGGAGACGAGGATCGTTGCCGGTCAGATCGCTCCGGTACGAAAGATGGATCCAGAGCACATGCCCCTCATGTCGTTTCCGTGGCTGTTCGTTAATGAGCTAGGCAAGATCGCAGTCGGAAGCAAGGTCGATCGACAACCGGTGGTTCTGCAGCATGTCGGCCACAAGCACAAGAACCACACCGACGTTGCACTCGCGACTGAGCGCGGCCTGGGTGAAATCGAGACCGCACAAGGTGTCACGCATTACGGGGAGCTATTGAAGTTAGACTTCGGCCCTGCGACTCCAGGAAACGCTCCTGAGGCACAGAGCATCCCAGAACAGGCGAAACCAAGCACAGCTGCCTCTTCGGTCGACAACCACAAGACCCAGACTATCGATGAGAGGCCGCCACCTGAAGCATCCTCTTCCCACGACTCTACCTCATCTCAAGTCGCTACGTCGTATAGCTGGAAGCAGGATGCGATTCCAGCGGCGACCAAAGAAGAAATCCACGAATGCGGAAGTGTGACCACGAGGCCACCATCCAGCCCGGATGGGAGCGGTAGTGGCCACACGGAGGACGGAAAGGATGAAACGAACAATACGCAGCCGCAGCAGCAGCATGAGGTAGCAGTCACGATTGATTTCAAGCGGAAGAAGCCCTCGGCTTTGGACCGGCTCATACGATTCACGTAATCCGTGGCGGTGGGCACCTGCGGCTGGTCTCCCCTTGAGGGATACCGTCGCATACTACGGGATAGAGCATGGGAGGACCCATTTGGAGATCTGCTCGCTGGAATCTCATGGCTGTGCGAAAAAGCATGGCGTTCGGGATTTCTCTTAGCGGCTAGAAAATATCTTGTATATCCTGTATGATTTCCAACTGGCGAGTATGATAGAAAAAGCACAAAAAAATGTGAAAGAATGATAAAAAATATATCAAACTGTTCCCGCAATTGAGTGCTCGGTGACGTGAAGTTGAGTATTCAAATCCATCATTCATCCGTATCGATAAGGAAATTTCAGGCTATACCCAATCCAACATTTTCTCCAGCGTTGACAAAGACCCCTCCACCATGCCACCATCCTCTCGCATACCACCCCTCCTCCAGGCCTACGTCCGTCTGCCCCGCGATGACTCGATACTCCTGCTCACGAGCACGCTCGGAGCCAGCGCGAATTGGCTCGTCATACGGTTTCTGTGCGATGCGCTAAGCTCTCCCCCAACAACGACAACGCAGGATAGCGACGAAGAGGAGCATGGCGGAGCGGATGTGGTGTTGGTGTCTTGGATGAGGGAATACGAGTTCTGGAGACAAGAGGCGAGGAAAGGCGGGGGGCTGGATTTGGAGAGGTTGAGGAGGGAGGCGAGGTTTGCGTTTGTGGATGGGTTGAGTACGCTTTTCTTGCCGCCGCCGCCGCCAATTGAGCGGAAGGAGGATGAGGCGGAGCGGGGGTCGCAAGGCCAGGCGGTTGGGATGGTGGGGAGGGCGGGTTTGCCTGTAAGAGGTCCAGCACCGGGGAGGGTAGGACCGGTCAGAGGTCTGGCGGGTACTCCAGCAGTAGCAGCAGCAGCAGCGCAGACCATGACAGCGACGGCCGCGATATCACAAGCGGGCTCCCCATCGAGTACACCAGGTCTCTACACGCTCAAATCTCCAGACCTCGCGCACCTCAAAGCTACTATCTCCTCTGCCCTCATGCACATCCAATCCGCCTCCAGCGCATCTACGAAGAGGAAAACCCTCCTCCTCCTCGACAACCCCGACATCCTCCTCGCCACAGTCCCAAGCCTCTCTCCCTCCGCGCTGACATCCACCCTCCTAACCCTCCACACGCAAGCCTCCCACATCCTCGTCCACATGCAAGCCGACACGCCGCTGCTGTCGCTCAGCACGCCCCCGCAGCCGCTCGAAGTCGCGCAGCACAACTTCCTGGTCAAGATGGCGCATATGAGCCGGCGGATACTGAGCGTGAGGGTGCTGGACACGGGGGTTGCGCGAGATGTCAGCGGCGTGCTGCGGGTGACGGAGAATAGGGAGAGCTGGGTGGATTTGGGGTTCGGTGGTGGAAAGGACGAGGGGAAGGGGGAGGAGCAGAATAGGGAGTTGTTGTATTTGGTTAAGGGGGATGGGAGTGTGAGGGTGTTTGAGAGGGGGGCTGGTGGGGAGGGCTGACGAGGCAGCCGCAATAGACGCCCCTCTGAAGGTCATTATGCAAACACTGCAGTGCGCGGCGGATGGTGCATGCCCGAGATTCAATTAGGTGCGGCCTCTGATAGCCGGTATCCTTTTGGGGACACAATGGCTCGGCCCGTGTAGCGTCGAACAGCCCAGGTAAACGCAGGTCGATCAACAAACACCAATTCCGCACGACAGCATTTGAATTCATGTCTTCATTCGTGACAGACCATGATGAAATTTTCCATATTTATGCCACAAGGCCCAGAAGGTATCTCCCACCCTCACCGTCTGTCAAGGGATGGAAAGAGCCATTGGGAGAGGGGATGCTGAATAACGCCCCGAGCAATACCATTGCCAGTGTGAGAAAACCCGTCTGTCGCTCATGCTCCTGTTCCCTTCGACCTTCACGCCCGCGCTATCCCCTGTTCCCGTCAACCGTCCATCGTCTACGAGGTCTGGGGACCCTTTGTGCTGGCGGGAGCGCCCGTTCGGAAGCCGTTGGAGAAGCGGCGGGAGACGGTCTTGAGGTATCGCATGCGGCCGGTGCCCGTGGTCTTCCTTCGCTTGGCCTTCTCGCCCCAGTTGACTGTTTCGTGTTATTTCCTGACCGGATTGTCTTCAAGGATTGCGGGGAGACGTACACTTGCGGGTCTTAGCCGCGGGATATCCGCATGAGGAGCAGGTGTGCTTCTGGATGTGGAGAGAGCGGCGGCCTGGGCAAACGTCCTGTCAGTCCTGTGTTCTTCCGAGAGTTTGTCCACGCCTCTATCTCCGCCGTTTCCATGCCCAATTCCAGTCGAGAGGATGTAGAGACATACCGCAACGTCTGCAGAGCGTGTGCGTCTTGTTGTGGCGCTTGCCGAAGCTGGAAGTTCCCTTCGCTGTGTCGCGGTCAGTTTCGACGATTCGGCTTCATGGTGGGCTCGGCGGGCGCGGCGTACTCATCTTGGATTAGGAACTGTGAGCAATCGGCGTTAGCAAGCTGGAAGAGGCTTTTCAGAAACTGGGGGGAGCATACTTGGTGGCGCTGTGGTTATTGGGACGTTGATGTCGCGATGGTTCCTTGACCTGAGGTGTTGTGCGTAGAATTCGCTTCGCTTAGAAAGTGGGCGCTAGTCCACTGGGGGCTTAGCGCGTATGTCAACCCGTGGACTTCAAGCGTCAGCCTCGCTCACCAAATTGGCATGTCGTTCTCCATCACTATACGATGTCCGCTCTTCTTGGTATTCTCATTCTCATACATGAAAACTCTTGGATCTCTTGCGGATGAGGTGGCAATAGCTCGGCAATTCTTAGAGCTGAGTTCGACGCATCTGTTCTATCGGCGATGGCATAGGCGAGATCTGCTTAGTCATCTGAGCTTTGGCCCGCCCTCCCGCTTTCTCATGTATGTCTCCGTCACGTTAAAACCACCCAAGTTCCCATCCTCTTGCCGGATCAATCTTCCCTTCTGGTCCTTCTGCTTTCAGCCAACATGACTCCTAGGCGCAAAACCGAGCCCTCGACAAAGCCTAAAGATTCGCGCGCAAACGGCACCCTCATCTCACCCTTTCCCCACACCAGACATACCGGGCGGAAGTCTTCCCAGCACGTGCAGATGTCCGAAAATCCTCGTCGAACGAGTGCAAGATTGCGAGGCATATCACTGGATACCCCATCTTCCCTCGGCCTTCCTCAAAAGCCCTCCATTTCATGCTCACTTAACCGCTAGATTGGGAACCAAGCCTCAAGCCGCGCATCCCCGCTCCGATGTTGAACCTTGGTATCCTGATTTCGCCACAGGATGAGGCCGAAGACTCCCTCGACCGGCCATGCAAGCGACAACATGGAGAGGGGGCTTACACATCCCCAGATACCTCAGGGGCTGCCGCCACTGGTGATATAAACCCGGAAGACAAGGTACGTTCTTCGACTTTGCTCTGTTTGTCGCTAATCACATAAACAGGATCGCGGACCTGAACGAATGGGACCGCCGCCAACCCCTCAATGGGATGTAAAGACGCCTCGTCCAGATATCTCGATCGGCCTTAGTAATGACGCTGTAGTCAATGCACTCCAATTGCAAGACCTTACGAGGAAAGGCGCCAAGAATCTCCTTACAGCCTTGGCGGCACCCGACGCTCGAAATGGCGGCAAACCCCTGCTTTGTTTGGGGTCCACCAAGCAAGAAGTGCAAGAAGGTGTAGAGCTTCCGAAAAGCCCCGTTCACATATGCCGGGGATCACAGCGCAGAAAGTACATGCATGCGTGACGTTCCGGTTTTCTGACTCGTCTGGTTCCAACAAAATATTCAAAGAGCATATCCCACATGTGCTTTCTCGATACCGCTGGAAAGGGAAGTGGTGCAGCGCGGTATTTGTATAGATCGTAGCGCAGAGAGCCATCGCTAGCAGCGAATCGCCGTTCTTCCAGGAAGAATGAGATACCGAGAAGGTTGTTCGCCATCCGAGGATAAATCAAGAGGATACGGACGATTGCTAGACATTGTCTGCATTGTTGTGGCTGGGGTAATCTGCTGAACGCTTAGCTGACTGTTGGGTGGGTCTCGGGTTCTCAGCCAAGCAGTGTCGTAACGAGGGGTTCCCAATTTAGAGGATCAATGCCTCGAGAGCCTAATCGCAGCCAAAGGCAAGCATCAGATGGATTGCAACATCGTTGTTATGTCGCGACTAAATGGCTGCCGCTGCCTCCGATGGACGTGTCATATTTTGTAGCTCGCAGAGCGTGGTTGTCCATCCCTGCCGTGACCACAACGGTGGCTCTCAGGTACCAAATCGACACGGAGGGACGCGCGATGGCCTGCAGAGACCAGTGCAGCCACCGACAGGTGTGCTTTGATGCTGTTGTCTTGGGTTTTTCCAAAAATTGATAGCTTCCGTGTGGGTGGGCATTTCGCCAAGACCGTGCGCTAGATGATTAAGCACATTAGAAGCATGCACGTGATGAGTTACTATAGGTCCCCAGAAGACCAGAGATCGCGGAAAAATACCCATGCCCAACAGGCAGCAGAACAACGCGACCGCTCCAAGTGTTGAACTCATTAAAACCCGGTCCTGTTGAGATAATTGGCCTGTTGAGGATTATATGCTGGAAGCCTACATCATCGCGGTGTTGATGGGTTAGGCGGAACCGAGGGAACCATGTGGGTCCCCGCGAATTTGCTGGGAGGCGGCGCGGCCCGACTTTTGCCCGTCCTCTAATAAGAGGCTTTCGTTCCTCAAGGCATCACATCACCCTTCTTTTCGGTTACTTCTACTCTTGCGGACATCTCCGGTCGTACGCATAGTCGCGAACGCTATCTACCCGTGTACCAACGATGGTGGTTGCATCTCGGCCGACGGAAATCATCAAATCTAACCCAATAGGTAAAAGGTTAGATGGCTTTCGCAATACGCACGCTTTGAACCCGCTAGACGACGATAACCAAGAAGTGGATAATGAAGGTAACATTCTTCCAGCCCCGTACGCGAAATCACGGCTAATTCTGCCAAAAGAACTGAAAGCCACCCTTTTCGATCTGATAGTTGCCTTGCAAATTCTTCCTGCTTCTCGATGTCTTCCATCCAAGAAAGGGAGCGAGAATTTGTTACACGATCTCGCAAGACTGAATATAGCAATGATCTCTGACATCATTGACACTGCACGGGTCAAACCCCTCCTCGATGCAGTCCTCAACAAACAGCCCGACGAAGTCATCTGGGACGCTGTCTACGACGCCATGACCGCATCGGCATCTCCACCCGGTACTCTATCATCCTCCCCACGCACGCCGTGGTCGCACAACACAAGCAGCTTCGCGAACTCGACCCAACACCGCAAATACGTAGACGTGCCGAATGAAATGCAGTGTACGCTTTTCATGTTTGGAGCCCCTAGTAGAATGGCAATGTGCTGACGCTCTGTAGCAATTTCCACAAGTGCTTCGCTCCTGCGCTGTCCATTCTTGCGACTCCCACCAGAAATCCGGTGTCTGATCTATCGCATCCTTCTTCGTTCAGAGCGACACGTGCGCATGATACCACCTCCACAAGACGGATACCATATCCCCTGTCCGAACAACCTTCATCCTTCCATCTTAGGTACATGCCGTCTTATATACCAAGAGGCACACTACGTATTGTACGGAGAGAATGCATTTCGCGCCCACCGAATCAACGAGAACAATCACAATGCAGCTTCAATACGACGCGCGAAATATCATATTGGTATGCACAAGCGTGAGGACGGTGAGGACGAGGCGAGGAAGCTAGCAGAATTCTTGCGTTTTCAGAGGGAGCTAAGGTTCATTGAGTTGGAAATCAGATTCGATTTAATAGAGGACCCCAGCATCTTTGGTCTTGTTCGCCAAGCTATTGAGGGTCATCTGCACCTGAAGGATATTAAGATATCCTCTCCGTTAGTCTTCAGTGAGATGGGCTGGAGACATTCCTGGAGACTGAGGCGTATTGTGAGAGACCAGGCTCTCCTAGTGGAATGGCTTGAGGGAAAATTGGCAAAATGAATGTAATTACTTGTCTCAGCTAACGAACTCATATGCTTCGAGGTTAAGTGAATCGTAGCTAAACTAGCTCCTTCAATCTGGCCGACAATTTCTGAGTGCCCAATTCCAATATTCTCCACCATGAGCTGGATGGACGCTGCCGCGGCGGTGGTACAGGAAGCGGAGCAAATCAAAGGATGAAAGTCGGCTAATGATGAACGCAGCTTTTTCTTAGAAGATCTGTTGCCAGGAGGTAGTGCCAACGTTCTTCCGGACCAGCCTCCTGCACAGCGCGTTGTCGCGCCTCTGCTCACCTTCCTTCGCATCATCTTTCACTTCAGGAGGTCCATACTGCCGCCGACATACTGGGATCTACGGACGCTTGCAAACCGCGAACTACGAGTCTGCCGGTGATGGTGAACCTGTCTCGGTCGGAGATCATCAGATCCCATCTAATTGGCAACAGGTTAGATGGCTTTCGATCTAACTATACTTCGGATTGGAAAGATAAAGTCGATTTTACGTAAACGTATAATAAGACCTAGATATAATAAAAGGAAATGTGGTTTAGGCGTGTTTCGAGACAAAGGAAGGGCGCATCGTTCGACGGTTTTTTTGATGAGTGTATCAGAGTTGATTGTAATGACGGTGGGTTCAGGTACGACTGATGCGACATCGGTGCAGGCATCTAACGCAAGCAGCACCTTTGTCGCCGCTAAGACACTTCCTCTTCGCCTCAGTCTCAAGCTCCTTCCGACAGTTCAAACGTGTCCTCGAGCCCTCCCATCACATTATCACTCCCCGACGACGTATCCGCATCCTTGAGCCTTCGCCGACATTGCTGTCCGACATTTGACAGCCGCTCGACCATTGCGTCGAGCGTCTGCAGCTTTGCCTTCAACGCTGTATCCGTGCCTCCTTGTCTCTTATTATCGCCAAGTTCTCAGCCTCGCGGAGCTGGAATGGTGGCTGTGTCGCACGGTAGTTCTAGTTCGCGGCGGCGGAAAGCGTATCCTGTCAGGGCAGAGGGCGAGCGGGGAGCTCGCTCGGGGGACTGGCTTGTCAGAGGGTTTGCGAACGCTCGCCAAACGCAGAGGACGTTGCTTGATGGGTGTTGGAGGATGGCGGAATCTAGGCGGCATCGCATCGTGGCCGGCATGCACGCAGCGGTGAGCTGCATGCTGAGCATGGGTATGTTGTGCGGCTAGAATACTACGTCGCGATCGAAGAGATCCTTGTCTGATGTTAATAGCACACGGGAGAGCAGCGACTCAGTCCCCGTTCGACGTCGACCGTAGAGACTAGGGTGTAGGAGACGGGGTTGAAAGAGGTTATAGCTATGTTATACAGCTAGAACGCTGGGTTGGAATCGAAGAGTGGTGCACCCATGGGTGGCGTTGATGGTACACAGGCTGACAGCCTTATCTCGGCGATATTTCGGCAAGGGTCGGAAGCAGTCGTAAAACCCCACAACAGGTCCCCCGCGAGGGCAAAGCATATGCAACCGGCAGGACTATCTACGAGGCACAGAATCAAGCCGCCGTCTCTGGAGCCTGCGCTCTTGAGATCTTGCATCGTCTAGATGATCTTGCTCAGAAACCCGCACACCGCTGCCTCCACTTCCTCCATCATCTCCACATCTTCTGCTATTAGTGTATACTATGGCCTCTATATCGCCGGATGAGCGCTTTTTGGTCAACTCAGACGAAAGATGCTACAGTTTCACCGATACCACCTTCATCAAACGCGAGCGTCCTCTCGACGAGCGACCCATCAACAAACGGACCGGAGAACCCGTCGTGATTCCATGGCTGCCGGAGCGTTTCCAAAACGAGGCTACGGTCCTAGGGATTATCGCCAATAATACAAAGATTCCAGTACCTAGGGTGAAAGGTGTCGGCAGAGACAGCAATGGACGATGGTATCTGGTGACTGAGCTTGTTCAAAACGCTGTTCGCGCCGATATGGTCGACGACAGATGCTGGATGCAGCCAGATCATGGAGTCTATGAAGGCTCCTGCACCGCTTGTATCGACATAGCCCAAACAAATACCGACCAGTTCATCACGGGGACAGTTCTGCTCTGGCTCAGCACTCTGAGATTCAACTCGACCGCAATAAAAGGATTCATGGTTCCACCGCTCTGGGTGCTTCGGTACGACAAGAGGCCAACCTGGGTACCTAAGACGTCTACCAGCGATAATTCTGTTATGGTTCACGGCGATTTAGGACCGCACAATATCATGTTAGACCAGAAAACATTGTGGCCTGTCGCCGTCATTGATTGGGAGTATGCTTGCCCCTTACCTCCAGCGTTCCAGCGGTGGAGCGCCACGAGAAAGGGGTGGTTCTCGCTTTATGACGACGAACAGTTGGTTCGTGGGCTGATTGCCGAGCTTAGTTAACGTATTTGCTGGGCGGTACTCTTCTTCGTCGTCGAGATCAAGCACATGCCCTTGCGACCGCTGCCGTGTTCTCCCATGATATGTAGAAAAGTGCCCCAAATAGACCCTTCTACAGCCTCCACACCATCTTCCTCCGGGCTGGCAAGCGTCTGCTACAGCAGTATTCATCCGTAATATGCTTTGATTGTCTCAATAAACCATTCTGCAGCAGCCATACTATCTACATGGCTACGTGGTCGTCGGGGTAATGACTGTGGTATGCTTTGGATGCGAGCGCTCCGCAACGAGCCCTTCATCAATGACTTCGCGCTCTAAATGACTCCATATTGTTGTATATTATCTCGTTAGATGACGGAATGAAGGGGCATCTAACATCGTAGCATTCTTCCAAGAGCACAGAACCCTCGCTATCAGATCCCCACGGAACCACAGCACTCTCTACGTGAACTGATTATTCTCCATGTAGCTTCCAGCATCGCAAAGCCTTCGAATATATAGCTTCCGTTGTCGCAAAGTCGTTAATCACACGCTTTGTTGGATTATGTCGTGATCCCTTTGGAAGGATTGACACGGGTGCTTCTTATGGAGGGATAAGATGACCAGATGATCATTTCTAGCGCTGCAGCCTGCAGTCCTACCCTACCCAAATACCCTAGCCGAATAATTTAGCCCTGTTGGCGAGGAGAAGAAGAATAAGGAAGAAGAAGGCGGAAATGAGACGAAGCCTCTTCTTTCTTACGACAGCGATGAGTAGAGCTTTATGGTTGACAAGGGTCAGTACTTCGATCCCGTTGTCGAAGGCGAGGATCGCCACGTCGATACTGGATAAGTACATAGGGCTCACAATGTATACACAGACTGATACTCGCTGGATAGCTGTATATAGGTCGAATTTACACTCTCTGGCTTCGTGATCATCCCATCTTCCCATCCACGTGTGATCCCATGCCTCATTTAGTGCTAGGCTCAGTCTCCTTCTGATAATCTTGCGGCCTCTTTACGACTGGAAGCGGATAGTATCTTGCCTGTTCTGTGTCAGCGCGGTCTCGCAATCGTGCGTGATTTGCAATATACATAATCTTCAATGGATGGAGGCGCAACACCCTAGTTCGTGGTAAATATGTTGCTTTTACCTCGACGACGTACGTGAAAGTAAACTTCTGCGTCAAACCTTGCACGTCTATGGCATTTGCAGAGTATTGTTTCGACTCGCCGTCTGATGTTCTCGCTTTTGTGCTGCTCTTTGCTCTTCTTCTTCTTAGGAATGCCTGATGCCTTTTTTGGACTTAGTACTGCAGGGGTGGCTTCCGAGGGGGGACACTTCGCGGGTATTACTTTTTCATGTGTAAGGCCTGCCATCAGGGGCGTGGATAAGCGCAACGAACCTTGAATTTGAGGAGGTTATAGAGCGAATCTGAAAGTACTCAAGTTCCATTTCTGAACCCCTTCTTTCTGCATAGTAAGCTTTTCGGTTACCATATCCGCCCCATATATTACATGCTGATCCAGATTACTGATATTTGGCATCATTACACTACCACACCAACTGCCAACCCTTGAGCTAAGTGGACTTGAAGGGGAACCTCAAAGATTTCTCCGACATCGAAAGTGGGCGGCTTCTCATGCACCTTTATCCGTTTCCACCCCTTGTCTGATTCGTCTGCTAAAATGCGAGAATCTAAGCTGTAGATATCGTCAAAGATGTCAGAAGACTTAATAGAAGTCAAACTTGCGGTGCCAGGAGTCTTTGGACTTTGCGAGCCAGAAGATGTCGAGTCGATAGAAAAGTCTGGCGTGGTGATCGCGATATCCGATATCGCATCGTCTGACCACTCCTCATCATCAGTTATCCATTCCTCATCACTAGGGATCCATTCACCAGCAGCAGCACCATCGACAGTGACGGCTGCAAATTCAGTCTCCAAGACATCATCCACATCGTCCTCATCCTTCCTTCTCTTCCTGCCGTGGAGAATTCCACAAGTTTCCTCCGCAGGCTGGCCATGACACAGTTCCACATGGCGATCCCACTCTTCCTCGCCATCGATCGTAATCTCATTCTTTCCCTGGCGATGACATTCGGGGCATGAGAAGGGCTTCTGAAAGACGGCCTCCTTCCGAATGTGGGTTGGCTTGATGTGTCGTTGAAGGCCCCGTCGGGTGAAAGTCTTGTCACAGAACAGACACCGTGAGGAGCTCTCTGGTGATGACTGATCGGAAGGTAGATAAGGCGTGTGATACGTTCCGTGGACTTCCTCGACGTGATGGCTCCATGCGGATACGCCTCCTTCAATTGTCGTCTCCTCTAGCCCCTCAAGAACGCACTCTGGACATGGGAAAGGCCGATCGAATGTACCGTATGTAACGTGGATTTTCCGACAATGCCTCGTGAGCTCGCCCCGACCCCGGAAGCTTGCGCTTGTACCATCGCCGCAGAGGAGGCACCGTGACCGCTTCCAACCCTTGCAACCGTGCTTGCCTACATCATTGTCTAAATGCTTGCCCAGAGAGTTAGACCTAAGATCGATAATCTTTGCTTGAAGACTTATACTTGGTTGTGATCGACGGGCGAGATAGTTGACAAGGTGAACCATGTAGCGTGTCGAACGTTCTTCCGTAGATGACAGTCTGGAAGCGGAGAAAAACGAGAAGGGAAGCTGTAGCATCGTGAAGATTTCCAGGGGTGGTGGGACATGGCGTTGGTTATGTCAGAAAGATTACGGTACAGAACGCGAAAAGGTGTCCGGGAGCGGGTCGGTGCGCCGATAGAGGCTTGGCGATTTTGGTTATGTTTGCGGTAGAGAATTTCCTCGAGTGCGCTCAGTCCACAATCACGGCATTTTTGAATGTCTCGTCCGCGACGCGGGAGCAAAGACGTTGTGCACATTAGGACCAATCAGAGACGCAGACGCAGCCCGTGCACCCCCTCGTGGTCGTGCTCCCGCACTTCGGGCGCGCTAAGCCCGACCCCAAGCAACTTATCAAGCGCCCTGGCAGCCGCCTGTCCAATTGCTATCCGTCTGCATGGCACTCCACTTCGCGTGTCGTCCTCGTCTTTTTCTGTCTGGAGAGCAGAAACGCGGAGCAAAAGGAAAGGCGAGCCTTGGCTGACCACACTGCAGGCCATATATCCGTCGTCCACCCATGCCCGACCACCAGTCTCAGCAGCCTACGCGCGCATCATTTGCTTTAATTATACCGGCCTCTACCCAGATACCGGGCGCGCTTTAGCCTTTTGATCCTTCTTTACTCGTATGACGGATCCGACCACAGAGGCCTGTTTCCATACCAGAAAGAGTGTGAGGAAGCTCTTCGCCGATGCCTTCCGCGCCGAAGGTGGGAAATTCAGCCTACCATGATGCCAACAGCGTCTATGTATGTATACATGTAGCCGACCGTTCAGATCATCGTTAATAGGAAAAGACGCACATTGCCGACCCCAATGAGCGGCGACGGATGGCCCTTGCAGAGGTGGATAAAGCGGTAAGCTCAGAATTCGCCAGAGTATCGTGATCTTCTAATCCTCCTTCAGCCTTTCGGATGGTATCATGTCCGCCTAGCCGTCGTCACCGGTATCGGCTTCTTTACAGATGCCTACAGTGTCAGTCTTTCCGGATGATCTTGAAGGAGGGTGCTTACCCCGGCTTAGCTGTTCGCCATCAACTTGGCCGTCATCATGCTTGGCATTGTATACTGGCAAGACGAAGTCAACAAGGGCGTCATGCCACACAGCGCAGACACAGCCATCAAAGTCGCTACATCCGCAGGAGCCATTTTTGGTCAATGTGTTTTTGGGTTTCTCGCCGACGTTCTTGGACGGAAGAAGATGTACGGTGTCGAACTCATGATCATCATCTCTACGACCCTCGCTCAATCACTCTGTGGAGAGTCGAACGCCGTATCCGTCGTGGGGGTCCTCATTTTCTATCGCGTCGTCATGGGTGTTGGCGTAGGAGGCGACTATCCCCTCAGTGCTGTGATAACTGCAGAGTTTGCCAGCACGAAACACCGAGGTGGCATCGTAGCGGCCGTCTTTGCCATGCAAGGTCTTGGGCAACTGGCGGCATCACTCGTGGCACTAATTGTCACCGCTATCTACAAGGATCACCTCGTGACCGTCCCTTCGGTGGCTGCATGCAGCGGCGACTGCATGGCTTCGGTAGATCGGATGTGGAGGATACTGATCTCATTTGGAGGTATCCCGGGCTGGTTTGCGCTTTACTACCGTCTGACCATTCCGGAGACGCCAAGATACACGTTCGACGTGCTGTACGATGTCGAGAAAGCCTCAATGGATGCCCGCCGGTACCGCTATGGAAAGCAAGGCAACACCGTGAACCCGGTCGAACAAGCGCATGTGCGCCGCGACATGGCCAAATATAAGACACCCCGTCCAACGGTCATGGAAATCGTCCGTTTCTACCGTCAGAAGTCAAACTTCATCAAGCTCTTCGGAACCTCGTTCTCATGGTAAGCCAACTCTGCGGTACAAGTACCGTTCTGTGACAGACGCTAATCGTCTTGCCACGTTAGGTTCTTTCTTGACCTGGCGTTCTACGGGTTGGGCTTGTCGTCTGCTTCTTTACTCGCCACTATGGGCTTTGACAAGAAGGCGAATCTATATGAGGCTCTCAAGAACACAGCAACCGGCCAGCTTGTCCTCATTTGCGCCGGGGCCATACCCGGCTACTGGATGACCGTCTTTACCGTGGACAAAATAGGAAGAAAGCCTATTCAAATCGGTGGATTTGCCATCCTTACCGTCATTTTCTGCATCCTCGGGTTTGCTTGGCGGGGTCTCTCACAGATTGATCTCCTCGTTCTTTATGTCCTTGCTCAGTTTTTCTTCAATTTCGGTATGCCCATCCCATCTTTTCGTCTCCACTTCTTCCACAGCTGACGGATTAATTAGGGCCGAACGCAACGACTTTTATCACGCCTGCTGAAATCTTCCCGACGCGCGTCCGCTCGACGGGCCATGGTATCTCCGCTGCCCTAGGCAAGCTCGGCGCCGTAATCGCTCAGGTCTTCTTCGCGCCTATGATCAAACGCGGGGCGACGCATGACAACCCAACGCCCTGGATTCACGGAGTCATGCAGATCTTCGCTCTCTTCATGTTCTTGGGTATGTTGGTGAGCCTGCTGGTACCTGAGAGCAAGAGCGCGAGGCTGGAGGAGTTGAGTGGCGAGAAGGAAGACGTGTACGAGTTACAGTTCCGCAGCGGCTTTTACACCGGGAGTGATAGAGGTGGTGCGAGGGGAAGAGGCATAGCAAGAGGTGGGATAGGGAGAGGGGTGGGCAGAGGAAGAGGCGCAGGCGATGCGGATGGGGAAGGGGATGTGGAGAAGGGGAAGTGGTGGAAGTTAGGATGAACGAAGCAGACGAAGCAATGGCACGATTAAATTCTTTTTCTGTGTTTATATTAAGCGAGTTTCTGTAGAATATCTCTAATAGGCTAAGTAAAGATATTAGACTAACTAAATTTAAGTAACGTATTCTACCATCGAAAGCCCCACACCATCGAATAGCCCACGATTTCTTGGCAAGGAAAAAAATCAACCCGTTTTTCTTAAATAACTAAGCGAAACCTTACTATTTTTCTATAAAACTTTAGATATATATTCTTTCTAGTATATTACACCTTATATTAAAGTTATACTAGAATAGATTACGTAATTAAAAAGCTATACGTATTTAACTAACTTTTAAGAAAAATCTAGTTTACTTCTAGAAAATAGTATTATATCTTTATAATAATATATAAAACTTATAGTATATAGTATCTATATTATAATAAAGAGTTCTAGAAAACTTCTATAGCGCTAGCTCTTCTAGGTATAGCGTAATAAAAGATAGAAGTTTATAAGAAGTCTTTCTAGAGTTTTCTTCTCTAACTATAGTTATATATAAATAATCTAGCTATATAAAGTTATATACTATAAGATTATATATACTATAAGTCTTCTATATATTTAGAAGTAATAATTTTAAGATAGTTTTAGTATCTTTCTATCTTTCTATACTATACTATTAAAAAGACTTTACTTTTAAGTAACTACTTAAAGCTACTATATTATTAGTTAATAAGCTCTATATAGTTAAAGCCTACTATAATTTATATAATAATAAGTTTATATAGCTAGATTACTATAGAGAAAAAGAGAGAGCTTAGTAGAAGTTACTTAGTTAGATAAGAAAAATAAGAAAGAAGATTACTATATTAGAACTAGAGAGCCTAGCTCTCTCTATATAGTAATCTTAGAGTATAGAATAAGTTATTCTCGTGTAGTACGTAGCTTAGGCTCTATAATAATAAGTTTTCTTACTCTAAAGTTCTAGAAGTAGAGTACGTATACTTTCTTCTCTAGAGTAAGATTCTTAATAAGAGTATTCGCGTTATAAATCTTAAGGCGTTTATCTATAGTATTTAGATTCTACTATTTAAAAGTTCTATTCTTAAACTAGATCTTTAGATTAGCTTCTACTAGCTATAGATAATCTAAGATAAGGTTATAATCTATAAACTTAGCTATCTAGAAGAGCTATAAGTCTATTACTCTTAAGTTACTATAACTATTAGTATAAGTAACTATAAGGTTATAAGAGAATACTAGCTATAGCTAATTATTATTAAGAAACTATACTTATAGCTTTCTTTAACTAGCTTTAGTAAGCTATAGCTCTCTAGTAGTATTTAATTAAATAAGGTTAATTTCTATACTACTATTATATAGTACTTAGAAAGTTACTAGATTACTATTAGGTTCTAAAAGTTAAATAGTAATAGTAATCTAGAGGCGTTTACTATCTATATAGTAATCTAATAGTAGAGTAATAAGATCTACTATTAGAGGTTTCTATTTTCTAACTAATTAGTTTTATAATTATCTTTACTATAACTTTTCTAGTAGCTCTTTTTTTTTATATTAGATTTTGTATAAGAAAAGAGTATAAGAGCTAGCTTTATAGTCTCTACTACTATAAGTATTCTAGAATATCTAGCTAGGTAAGTTAGCTATAGGTAGTACTATCTCTACAAGCTATAAGAATAGAGACGCTAGTAGAGTAGATTAGGTTAAATTTAGCTATCTAAAGGTAAGAAGTAAAAGAATACTTCGAGAGGCTTTATATATATAGAGCTTCTACGCTAAGACGCTAGGTAGAGTTATATAACTTAGGCGGAGCCGAGTTAGACTATAGCGTTAAGTTAAACTATTATAGAGAGCGTAACGCTCTTAAATTAAGAAAAAGTTAATAGCTAGAAAGATTATTACTTAGAAGCGTGTTATCTAGATAGCTTCTAGTTCTATTTCTTAAACTTACTATTCTAAATAGACGAAGAGAATACTACTTATTTTTCTAAACTACCTAGCTTTTAGGTAGAAGGTTTCTAGAAAGAGTCTAGATTAGAGATAGTACTAAAGACTAATATACTTTATAAGTAAATAGTCTATATAAGTAAATACTCTAAAAATACTAAGCTTTTACTAAATACTACTATCTCTATTATAAAGCTCTCTATAAACGTCTAATTAACTTTAGATAAATTCTAGATATAGCTTACGCTCTAGACTATTTAATAGAACCTAGAGCTAAGCTTATAACGCGCTATAGCTCTCTATAACGTAGAGTAGAAGAGACTTTATAGTTAATATAATAGAGTTACTCTATAACGTAAAAAGATATCTAATTTAATAAAGCTTACTATAAATAAAGAGTAGGTAATAGTTAAGTATATACTAGACCTAGACGTATAAGAATTTACCTCTTAGCTTGCTACTATTTAAGATATAGCTAATAAGCTACTTATAGAGTAAGAGAGAAAGGTTATAGATAAGAACTAGCTAAATAACTTTATTACGCGCTATTCTAAGCTTAAAATATAGCTTAATTATAAGTATAACTATTAGAGAGTAAAGTAAAAAGATTCTATAATTATTTAGGCGTAGTTTAATCTAGTAGATAATATAAAGGTAAAGTATAGTATTACTAATAAAGATATATATAATTTTAATAAATCTAGCTTTATAATAGAAATAATATTACCTTAGGTAGTAGTTACTAGCTCTAAGAGATAATTATAACTAAAAAGCTTTTAACTAGATAATTATAAGTAGATTTTAGTAATTATAATAGTAAGAGTAGTAGATAATATATAAGTTCTACTATTTCTTATTATTATAAGTAAGAACTATCTCTTAGTATAGTATAAGAGTAGCTAGCTACTATATAACTAGGTTATAGCTATTTCTAAAAGTAGCTAGATAATAAATAAAGTTAGTATTATATAGTTAAACTACTTTAACATATATACTAAGAGTTACGTTATAGATATATATTATCTACTAATTTTAGATAGCTATAAAAGCTATAGCTCTATTAAATTCTAGTAGTACTATAAAAAGAATAAAATTATAGCTCTTTATATACTAGTATATTTATTATATCTTCTATAGCTACTTAATATTAGCTACTTTTTACTATTAAAGATAGTATATAGCTACTAAGTTAAGATTCTAATACGTAGCTATATTAACTACGTTATAAAAACTAAGTTTCTACTTACATTTTACGTAGCTTTTTACGTGTTAATTATAAATAATAATATTAGAGTAGAATTTAAAGGTACTAGCTTAATTCTATTTAACCTAGATTTAGTAGTATTAAAGCTTAAAGTTTAATTACGTACGCTAATACTTTCTACTACTAATACTACTATCTAGAAGTATAAAATACCTAGTAATCTTATTAAAGTAAGGTTCTAATTAACTCTAATTTAATTAAAGATTATATAGTACCTTAATTTATTACTAACTTATATTATTAAGTTACTTAATTAGCTTAAGAAAGGTAATAAGCTAATAGCGTATTAGCTAGTACTTATAGAGTCTAAAGTTACCTAGCTTTAAGTAGCTAATGTATAGAAAAAGAAGTATAATTTACGTAAAAGAAAGTAGATTTAGAAAGAGAATACTCTTATAATTAAAGCTAGCTTATAGCTAGTTACTTAAAGAGAGGCTATAAATTAGAATAAGAGTAAGAAGTAGCGCGAAGAGATAGTAGTATATAATAGCTAGCTAGCTTAGTAACGCTATAGACGCTATAGTAAGCTAGAGTATAACGCGCGAATATACTAGGTAGTTAAAGATAATATAGATAAGTTAGATAGCTTATCTAGATTTATCTTAAGTAGCTTAGAGTTAAAGTAATCTAATTTAGATAGTAGCTTTTTAGTAGAGACTTAGTATTTTTAGAGCGTTTAGTAATATAAGACGTTTACTAATAAAGTACGTTACCTCTTTATTACTAAATAATTAAAGTCTAAAGTATACTTTTTACGTTTACGTATAAATATATATTTTAGTCTTAGTTAAGAAAATAGCTTATAATAGAAATCTCTAAACTACTTATTAGAAATTCTTTAAGCTAATATCTCTAGTATTACTAAGCTAAATACTATAAAACTTTATAAAAGACTTTATACTATAGTATATAATATATCTTTAAAGTCTTATAGTTTATTATTAAGATTTACTAGTACTATTAAGATTTAAACTTAAAGAATAGCTACTTTTAGAAAAAGACTTACTTCTAGCTTACGTAATAAGAAATATATAGTATAAATTTAATAGAAGGTATATATAGTATAGTTCTATATATTTTTAAAATTTTATAGAAAAATATTAAGGTTTCGCTTAGTTATTTAAGAAATACTTATTAATTTTTCTCTTACTTAGTATTTTTAGAGCTTTTAGTAATATAGAGCTTTCGCTAATAAAGTACGTTACTTCTTTAAAAAATCTTATAATAATTAGATCTATATAGAGCTATACAGCTTTAAAAGTAGTAGTAGTAGCTATTCTTAAACTGTGCGTTGAGTGGGGTCTGTGCGTTAAGTGGGGAAACACGGTATGTTTGCATAGAGGGTGCACTGTTTTGGTTCGAGGCTATGGAATTGTCACGAAGTTTAAGAAAGGCAGTCATCCACCTCTGATAGTGCGTCTTATCGTGCTAGTATCTAATCGATTCAATGCCTCCTCGTGTTCTATACGAACTAGTGATGTATGCAAGCCATGTACACGTTGATCCAACAAGATGGATGCTTGTATTATCCTTGGTACAAAGACATTGTCCTTTCGGGACATCCACTTCAAACAACCATCTGTGGAAGCTAAGCGGTGGCACTGCATGCTCGATGCAAGCCATATCGAACGAAACATACAGCTCCTCATAGACTTGTGATTCTGTGACGTATGCATAGGCGTGACAATTGGTGCTGCGTCGATCCAAAGGTGGTGGATGCACGGTCAGAGTGCGCCGATTTCTCCCCATATGGCAACAGCAATGCTCAAGTGAGACGTCCCGCTGACAGTCGAGGCGAAGGGATATTCCATTGGTTGCATCAGTGTCGCTGTCTTCGGTCCGTGAGTTGGTCTCTCCACATCTGTATGCAACCTAAACGCTTATGCAGCCCCTGATGCATCGGCACGACCCTTCGTGAGCGTCTCTTTCACTTGATGTACTTCTGCATGTTTGACGCAAGCCACAATCGTGAACGGTATCATGAAGAACTCCTTGAGCACACTATCATCTCATTACGGAGAAGGAAATGAATAATCAATTACGGGGTACCAATTGATATCCTAGCGCGCTATCAGCTCAGTCTAGCAAGTGTCCCAATTCATCGGAATGTAAGATGATGTGGCCTTGGCCTTCATGAAGAAGGATTTGAGAAGGCATGCGTAGGAAATACGGCACAGCTTCTATCCAGAGGATTATAAGAATAGTCGTTCTCCTCAGCCTTTGAACCGAGATACTCATTCAATCTGACCGTCACTAAATAATTGTCAGCTACCTTTCTGCATCGGCGTTTGCTTACCTTGTTCGTCATGTTACCCGTCGCTGATATGGTCAGAGAGAACGTGAGTTCCACATTCAGACCAGCAACAGAAGGGCAAGTGTCAGTATTAGAATTTTTCTTCCCGGGCCTCCAGCGCATCTCCCCTATCGTTCAACAGTATACCGGGATTGACTTGGATGCGGTCATACCCCTCTTATGCCTCTGGGGATTACTGGCGTTCGTATATAATCGTGGCTTTCGAAATATCAAGAACTGGGTGAAAACCTATCTCAGTATGTTTTTCTTCGAGAGGTCTTCAAGCAGCTTCTGAGAGCCAAGCAGCGTCGACCGTCCACATTCCACACCACAGTGAAGTGCACAACATGCTCCTCCTATGGATGCTCGCGTCAATCCTTGCCTATACTGTCAGCTTTAGAAAACGTGATGTGGTGCACGGACCATTAAGCTTTGTTGACTGTTGTTAGCGGAAGCCGCCATACGGCACCTGGCAGGAGGACTGGAGCTTATTGTTTACTGTTGAGGATCACGTGTTAATCACGTGATTGCGCTAGCTTAGCGTATATAGCCAGAGCTTTCAGCTCTTATACAATCCACAATGTTATACTCCACTTCGTTACTTTAACAACTGTTGCCTGTTCTCGGACTTTAAAATTCCCTCCCAACTCTACTTCCGAAATAGTGTAATCCTTCATTTCATAATATGGACTCTCCTTCGCCGGACTATAAACAACTCTTTCTAGAGGAGCAACGCCTATGGCAGGAGGCAAAACGAGCGCGACAAGAGGCAGAACGAGGGCTCCAAGAGGCAGAACGAGCGCGACAAGAGGCAGAACGAGCGCGACAAGAGGCAGAACGAGGGCTCCAAGAGGCAAAACGAGCGCGACAAGAGGCAGAACGAGCCATCCAAAAGACTACTCTCCCCGAGTTCCTCGACGTATGCCATGTCCACCTCCACTCTAATCTGGCGGTCCAGACTGACCCATATCTGTCTACGGAGGGCGATCCATCGAACGCGAATGACAAGGTTCGACCAGAGGAGATCCGTGTTTGGGAGGACTTTCCTGAGCAGCAGGAGAAGATGTGGCAGCTCCTTGTGGACGCCGACTTCATTCAACAGCGTCACTTCACCTCGATACATACGCTGCAGGAGCTTGGGCCAAACATATTGCACCGCAAGTTAGCCTCGGAACTCGACCTCTATCTTTTCGAACGCTCGACAGCCGAAGACCCAACCTCCCTCATCCTTAATCGAATCTACGCGGATCCGCATCTACGCCGCAAATATAATCTTAGAGGTTCGGTGAAGTTTGAAAATCATGACAATACACTTAGTCCTGAGGCGGAGGTGGAGAGAGGTACAGAGCAAATGGATATTTCTGGCCAGAGCCGTCGACGTTCACCTCGGCTGAGAGAGAGAGAGAGAGCGATTGATATAGTAGGGGAATCTGCTGGAAGCGGTGCCTCCCCGCCGGCCGGAAAATGGAAATTTGCACGGCCGCGCGCAGATCAGTTCTGTGCGTACAACATGTCAGGCGACGCGACAAACTCGGGTTCCCGAACTGCTATATTCGTCATAGAATACAAGCCTCCTTACAAGCTGACGCTGAACCACATCTACGAAGGACTCGAGGATATGAAACTTGAAGATGTCGTCATTTCGAAGGACACGGACGGATCGAAGGAGCTCTGCCGGAGGTTGCTTGCGGCTACGATCACTCAAGCGTTCTCATACATGATCATGGCAGGATTGGAGTTTGGGTGCGTACGCACCGGCGAGGCAAGCATCTTTCTTCGGGCCCCAGAAGATCCGCGGACTGTCTACTACTTCTTGTCAGTCCCCAAGAATGACGTTGGCGAATCTACAGGATGGGACTTGGAAGGCGACAGCGACAACCGGTTACACCTCACTGCTGTCGGCCAGATGCTGGCTTTCACCCTTCAGGCACTTCAGACGACGCCACGAAGTCATTCCTGGAGGAGCGATGCTTTATCAAACCTGCCGAAGTGGAATGTGATCTACAACGAGGTGCTGGAAGCGATACCTGTCGACGAGGTGGATGGGTCAGAGTATCAGCCGTCCCCGCACTCTGAGCTGATTCGAGCATCTCCGATTCGCCTACGTCATCGACCGCGGCGGCGGAGTTCTTCACCCAAATCGACGAGAGCAGAACGCAAGTCACAGCCATCGACGTCGACAAGCAACCGCAGTGTTAGCGGTGCCCGACAGCATTGCACTCACGAATGTCTTCTTGGGTTACTGAATGGAGGGGCCCTTGACCAGGCTTGCCCTAACACTCCAGAGCACGGTCGCGGCCATCATCAGATAGGGCATAAGAAGTTCCTTGCCCTCCTACGAGAACAACTGAGCAAGACTATGGACGAAAACTTTGACCCTGCGAGCCGACCTGGAAGCCGCGGCGTCTGCTTCACCGTCACTCTTGCTTCACACGGATATACGTTTGCCGCAAAGTGCAGCCCTTACTGGTTTGCTAAAGATCTTGAGTACGAGGCATCGGTCTACCAGTGCCTTCGACCGATCCAGGGTCGTTACATACCAGTCTGCCTTGGCCATCTTGAGCTCCCTCAGCCGTATTATTCTGAGATACCCACACTGACACACGCCTTACTGCTGAGCTACGGTGGCACACCAACTTCGCGACATGTGAACGCCTCGAACATGGAGCGGCTCCTCTATCAGGCTGAGGCTTGCCTGAAAGCGATACATGCGCATGGTGTCCGTCACTGTGACGCGCTGTGTCGGAACGTGCTCCTTGACACAAGCACCGGCAGAGTCATGGTAATCGATTTTGAACGCGCGAAGATCGAGCGTCCTCGACCTGGGTTGGGGCGGGACGAGACAGTGTCTCCGAAGCTGAGCGATCATCCACCTTCAGAAGGCGGGCAGTTAAGAGCTGAGCTGCAAGACTTAGTGAAGGCTGCTGGCGGAAACCGCCATACGGCACCTGACAGGAGGACTGGAGTATTGTAGTATTGTTCACTGTTGAGGATCACGTGTTGACTACGTGATCGCGCTAGCTTAGCGTATATAGCCGGAGCTTTCAGCTCTTATACCTTCTTTCTTATCCGTCGTCGTGCAATGGGGTTTTATTGGCGGCTGCATTGCATTGGGCATAGCTAGTAGAGACAGACAATAGGAGCGGTCGACCATAATGACCTTACTGCTCAGCCTGGATATGCGTGCAGCGACAACTTTGGGTTTTGGTCGGGACAATGGGCCCAGCTAGTGGGGGGTGTGGGGAACATCAGGGAGGTTGGTCAGAAAAATCAGTAGCAGGGCATGCGTTTGAAATTATTCAACTGCCCCAGGGCTGGCGCCTGCACTACTTATGGCTTTGTCCCCTGACCTCATGTTAGCCTCCCCCACTCGGCTTTCAATTCCACGTCGCCATCTCCATCCACCACCTTCCCTCGGTCCCATTCTCTCGCCTGGCCCTTTGGCGCCCACACCACATCTTCCTCGCTCTTCTCATCCCCCTTCTCCCACTTCTTGACTAGGTCGTCCGTAAACCCCACCTCCCGGAGCCTCTCCGCTCCTTGCTGCTTCCACCGCTGACGGTCCCTGAATGCTTCAAGTGCATCTCCCCAATTGCCTTCAGCGTCTGAGCCTAGCTGGACGTCTGCGGACGGGTCGTATGTGGAGGAGAATCGGGCGTCCATGCTCATGGAGTTAGCTTTGTGGGCACCGCGACCGCGGGAGCGGACGGCTGGCTGGGCAGGCGGTGGGAGAGGTCCGACAATAGCTTCGAGAGGATCTGAATCAGATGCCGGCGTAGGGGACCGTCGACTCGATTGTTTATCCCCGTTTGCTTTTACTGGGCTTCTCGAAGCGCGTCGTGGAGAACGAGACTTGCGCCGGTGTTTGGAGAATTTCTGATGTCTTGAGCGAGGAGATGCCGACCGTGACCGAGAAAGGGATCTGGAATATGATTTCCTCCGTCTGTGTCTGCGCCTTGAATCCTTATCTCGACGTGACCGGTCTTCTTCTTCTTCACTATCGTGCCTATGCCTGCGTCGTCGATCCCGGCCGTGATGATGGCTCGAATGTTTTGACTTTCGTGCGGACCGCTCGTCGTCCTCACTGCCTTCAGCCTTCCTCTTCGTCCTTCTGTCCCTCTCCCTGTCTTTCTCTCTTCTTGACCTAGGCTCGGGTGAGCCATCGCGGTGTTTCCGCCGTCGCCTCCTGTCACGCTCATCCTCCTCGTCGCTGTGATCCAGCTTCCTCTTCTTCTTGTATCTTGCATCCTCGTCATCGACATCGCTCATATCCGGCGGGGTGAGCCTTCCATAATCCCTGTTCTTCTTCCCCCGCTCTCTCTTTCGCTCCCACTCCTTCTCCCTGTTCATCTCCTTCAGCCGAGCCTTTGACTCTTGTGCCTCCTTGGCTAGCAAAGACGCATTGTGGCTGTCGGTTTGGCGGATAATGTGTCGGAGGAAATTAGTATTCGGTTTTGGGGCTCCGGGTCTTGACCTGCGGGACTGTTAGCGAGTACGGAGGAGGCGGGCGATCTGGGTATGAGTGTACTTTTTTTTCTCAGGAAGGGCGCGCGCAGGATGCGCTGGAGAAGAGGTATATAACGCACCTCTTCGGGGTGAAGGCTTCCAGGCCTACTAAGTCGTACTTCTTCGCGGCATTCTTTGCGTCCTGTTTGAGCAGGTTGGCGACGTATTCATCATCGTCAATGTTTTCGCCTGCCATGGTATAGTCGTTGGGTAGGTAGGATAGAGGCGGCGCGGTCAAGCCGTGGTCTTTTGTGTGTCCAAACCTTGGAACGCGGGAGACGTCAAAAGTGATAGGGCAGAACGTAAGAGGGACACTAGGACGGAAACGGCAACGTGCCTCGGCCCCGGCTCAGCCCTCCCTAGGTACGCGCAATTCAAAACAAACACCCCTCCGCGATGCTTCAAGCAACCTAGGAAGATACCACTCACAATGGCTCCCAGAAGAAAATCCCAACCGCCTACGCCCGCATCTGCTCTCGAGCAATTACACCAGTCGCGATCTCTGAGACTCCTCGCTCTAGCAGAGACCTTGTCGCCGAAAGACCTACCACAATCGGCTCAGAAGCGCAGCTCCGCAGTTTCAGACGACAGTGAGCAGAATGGCGATACGCATCCGGCAGCCTTGGAAGCAGACCTGACACACTATAAGGTAGATTAAACTCTGCGGTTCTTGCTAAAGAGAGAATTAACGCGCTCTCTAGGAACTCTTCAGCAAGCTGCGGTTCAGCTACGTCGAGCAGGTCACCAAAGAGAAATTCCTGCGAGGTATAACAGACAACCCACCGCGCCTAGTCGAAGCTGCCGAGAACGATGAGAAAGAGAAGGAGATTCTAGCCCTCAAAGCTAGCTTGAAGGAACGGAAACTGGAGGTCGCAGAGATCCTGAAACAACTGGAAGAGAAGGGACGAGAGCTTGCGCTACGCTATGAGGGCGTGCAGCTGCGGACACAACAGCTGGAGTCTTTGCCAACGGAGATAGAAGGCTTGGAAGCGAATATTGAGCGGCTAAAGCAGGAGCAAACGCCGCCGTCGAATAACCCGGAACTGGGCCTGCCGTTGCCGGAGACATTGAGGTTGCTTCAGCAGCGGGAAGCGGATCTGGCAGCATTGAATGCACAGCTTTCGATGTTGCAGTCGGCGCTGCCGAATCGGACGCGCGAATTGGAGAAGCTGGAACGGGAACTGAAGCCATTGGAGACACAAAAGCAAGGAACTGTAGCAGCGGCGAAGGAGGCAAGGCGAAGGCGAGAGGAGGGCGGCGGTATCGGGGATGAGCTGGAGGAGAGGGGGCGGTGGCTCAGGGCTTCTGAGAAGGCGCTCAGGGAGATGCTGGAAGTGGATGGGTAATCGGTGAGATGCCGGGATGGGAGGGTAGAGGGACGGCTGGGCTACACGACCTACTTCTATATGGAGTTCCGGATAGGGTGGATAATTATGATACCAAGGGTTCGAAGTACGGTTTGCTTAGTTGAAATAGCTCTACGATATTTTATGCTTTCGTTATGAAGGGCTTAGCTTGTGAGGGTATCGCCAGATACATGGAGTCGCTCGCTTGTCAGACGGCACTTGCTCGCTTGCAAGCTAACACCATTCTGATGCTGCATGTCTACCTAGGTATCGCTGCATAGGACGAGGGAGAGTTGCAGGACTAGCCATGACCATGCCAGCTGAATGCAGGGCCGTCCGGACTGTGATTGGAGGAGAGCGTCTACACCGGGCGCAGCTTTATCGATTGCGTCGCCCCAACGACCCGCCCGTAAACACAAGCTGGGACCACCCCACTTGGGAAGCTAGCTGACCGGCCATCGCAGCTGCCCACCCAACTTTGAAAACCTGCACCGTACCGCGAAAGAGGCTCCCGGGCTGCGCATCTCGATACCACGTATTCCAACCTCTGCGGCGACGTCGAACAACACGGCGACACGACTGGCGACCTCCACCGAGCTCTCCGCGGCCTCGGCCATGCTCCGCGCGCAAGGCATCGACGTCTGCCAACACACTCGAGCCTGACAGCAGAGAGCAGACCTCACTATTTCTACGGCGCCACGAAGTTACGATTAACCACATTCTCTATCTGATTTTTATTCTGGGCCTACGATACCTCCACCTCTGCTGTTGCGAAATCCGCCTTTGCCAACTTCGAATCCACCGGTTACATCGACAAAATTGTCCCTCTTTTGGCGTTGGAAGTTGACCTGGAAAGCGTTGGGACGGCATGTCAAGCAATGGACTCTCGGCTCCTGGGAGCAGTGTCTACTCGTCCGACTCTATGTATGTCGGCGATGGGACCTGGGACTCGCAGAGAAACACTTTCTTGCTGCCGAATCTGCAAGGCTTAAACCTCGCGACCACCCAATATAATGGTGAGACTGCCCATATCGCTTGCGCTGCGGCATGCGACTGACTTTCTAGGCATGGGAAACCGATTCCGCAATATGGTCGGCTACCGCTCGGTCGTCAAGGGCCACGGCATCCTGGCAGCGGTAACCTTTCTCTTCGTCATCCCCGCCGCCATCTTTATCGCTCGATTCTACCACCGCAATCCACGAATGGCATTGCGCCTTCATATTTGGCTCCAAATTCTCACCGTGCTGCTGTCGACGGCCGTCTTCATACTTGGGTTCGAAGCAGTTGGGCTGGCGAGATCGTTGACCAATCCGCATCACGGCATTGGCGTAGCCATTTATACTCTGATCCTGGTACAGGCGTTTGGGGGGTGTATCATACACAGGCGCGAGAAAGGCAAAGAGCGATACAAGGTGCCTCTGAAGTTAATGGTCCGTGGGAGCTTTGTCCAGTTGCAGAGAAATGCTAACAAATCTGCAGCTCCATCAATGGCTTGGGAGATTGATTGCGCTCCTGGGAATTGTGCAAGTCGCGCTCGGTCTGACTTTGTACGGCTCACCCAAAGTGCTTTTCATACTGTATGCACTCTGGGGTTTCACCCTCCTCCTTGTGTATTTCATCCTGTCCTACCGCACCCAGCCCGAAATGGGCTTCGACGATCGCGGCACCTTCATCTCAGAACGGACGGGTAGCAGCAGCCGTCGTAGCCGGAGCCACAGGGGCCATGGCCTCGGTGCTCTCGCCGCAGCTGGTGCAGCAGGCGCCGGGTTGGCTGCACTAAGACACCGTTCGCGAAGCCGTAGTCGCAGAAGACCTAGTGGAGGCAGACAGGAGGTCCTAAGCTCCCACCACAGCTCTCATCCTTCCGAGTCATATGTCGACGACGAGAAATATACAGAAGACGGCCGAAGAGGACGTACCTGGAGGGATCGACTACTAGGCGCTGGAGCGGCCGCCGGAGGTATATTCGCGTTCAAGAAGTTGTTCGACCGAAAAAAGCACACAACGACTGAGTCAGGAAGCGACGTCAGCTATAGTCGTCCCATAGGCCCGTCCGAGGTCACCCAGACAGACCTGAGTCGAGTCGAGGAAGGTAGAGCGCCTGCGTCACCCGGTCGTGATCACTGGCGTCGCGTCGAAGAGAGGGAGGCTGCGCAGGCGGCAGCTATGGCGGGAAGCCCTTTGCGCCACGGCCACCGACCTCCGCGAAGTGGCGCATCGATTGACTCTTACGACAGTCGGACAAGCTTTAGCGACGAGCACGACACCAAACCGGAAGAATCACATGGTTTACGGAATGGAATAGCTGCGCTTGGGTTGGCGGGATTCCTGAGGCACCAATGGAACAAGCGTAGGAACAAGAAAGAGGACGAACATGTAGCAGCGATAAAGCAGCAGGATATCGAAGAGGAGCGGATTGCTCGTGCGAAAAGCCAGCGGCGAAAGTATACGGGAGACGGCGCGCCTCCTAGGAGGAATCGACCTCCATCGACCATCATCTCTGAGAGCGACATATCAGGAGCCACACCCGCCATATCACGAACAAATGTCCCTCCTCCGCCGAGAAGCACGACGAATGTCACGCAAACGGAAACCATTGCTGGACCGTCCACAGCTCCACCTGCGGACCCTCATGGTGTGTTCTCTGACTCAGGATCCGAAGCCTACATCTCAGCAGGCGGCGGTCGCCACCGTCGTCACCGCAATGGGGGTACTGGAGCCTTGGCAGCAGGTGCCGCTGCTGCTGCCGCATCTGCCGGCTCGCCGTCCAGGAGAGACCACGGTCACCACCGTAGCAGCGGTAGCGTAGCTTCACCGCCAGTCTCTGTAAAAGTGAAGATGCACAATGACGGGAGGCACGTAACGCTTAGGAGGCTGAATGAGGAGGAGGCTGCCGCGGAAAGGGAAGCAAGGCGAAGGGACCGTCAGCGAAGGAATCGAAACGGCAGCGTGAGCTCGCTGAGCAACTTCGAAGATCGTGAGCGCTGGCGTCGAACGGAAGCCATGGAAGCGGCCCAGGCCCCAGCGCCCGCGCAACCAGCCGCACCGATACCGATGCCTGAGCCCGTCATTCCTCCTCCTCCCCCAGGTCCGCCTCCTGGAGCCGCTTTTCCAGCAGACCACCAGGTTCCGCTCCCTCCCCCGCCACCGATCCCGGCTGCCGCGGGTAGCGGGTTGAGCAGTCCTCTGGGTACCCAGGCATATGGCACTGAGACGGACGTCAGCGCCTACGATTCGAACAGGAGGCGGCGGAGAGCGGAACGGGCGCAGGCGAAGCAGGCGAGGATGGGCGGCGGCCGCGTGGAGTTCTCATGACGATTTTACGACAAAATGGGCAGGCAGCGCATTTTCCGGCTCGGGCCCGTGGTTTGATTTTTTCTCGCGAATGTTAGCATTGTTGCTGGATAGGGTTTGGCTGCATGAGCGCTGGGGATGGCGAGCATAGGCGTCGGGTTGACGTAAATACTCGATTGCTCTTGTATAGTGATTTAAGCTTGTGGAATAATAATGGGACCGACTGCTAGCCCCATGGACCGGTGATTTACGGTGTGCCATCTCTTGGCGATATCGTGGCACAGCGATCTATCAGATCTTCCCCAACGTCTGGATTTCACGTCGTACACAGTGCAGCAGTACGCTCGGTGCTTCTGGATCGCGACTGCTCGGTCAATCATTCGCGAGGTCAACCATCGTGGAGCTCCATATCCGGCGGGCATGTCCGCTTGAAGTCGGGCACCCCGATGCGACCAAGACAGCCGACGAGTGCGAGACGGCCCTTTGAGCGGCCTTATAAGCATCGACGGCCCTCGCCAGAGTCAACCATCTGGACTCCCTCCAGCGCGGCCAACCTCACGCGGACTACGGGAGCTGGCCCTTCCCCCCTCAACACCACGGATGCCCAACGTCCCCGCCGGCGCTCTCGAAGCCGGCAACACGGCACCTCGCAAGCGCTGCATCATTCCTCTTGCGGGGACAATTCCCTCTGCGGTCGACCCTCACGACGCGCTGCCGGACGCATGGACGTGGAGAGTGCCAGCCATGACGACGGAGGACAGGGAGGGCCGGAGAAAGCCGCACGGCTGTCGCGACTACGACTACGCGGTGACGGTGAGGTGCGACAGTCGGCGGCGGCATTGCTCCATCTGTCCGCAGGGCGCGCGCGGGACTGTCGCTGCTGCAGGCCGCACAGGTAGATGCGCGCGCACACAGGGCCGATGTTTCGAGCTGTCGCGGGTGTATCCAGGATTCCAGCCCTCCAGCCCTCCACGAGTGCGAGTCCGAAATCGCGGCATACCTACCCCATCGGCCCTGGGCGCTCGCGGACGGCCACCCTGCGGCGCGAGTCCGCCGGCGGTGCGAGCAGCGCGCAGCCAACCGGGGGATTGTCGGCTGGCACTGCTGCCAGCGCCCTTGGCTCTCCGCCGTGCTGGGGCCGCCGTCGACGCCATCATCGTCCTATTCCTCACGCGCAGCGGCCTGCCCAGATACGCTGCCACGCGCGTTCCAGCCCAGCATCCGCCCGGCACACGCCTGCAGCCGTGAGGTGAGCGTTTGGTCTAGCGGCACGCATGCCGCCCTGCACTCACCTTTTCCGGCCGCCGTGTAATCAGGGGCATTGGCCTCTTCTCCACGATCTGCCATTGGCCTGCGCGTGCGTCCGGCCTCACCCTGGCGGGCAGGCCCAGCAGGCGATGCTAGCAACCCTCTAATGCGGCTGTGGGCTTGGCCCTACGGTCGTCCAGGTTAGCCAGTTGCGAGTGGCCGTTCCCTCCAGCACAATGACACAAGACATGCAAAAACGTCTGCCGGCCCTATGCGCACCATGTCCAGCTGGCTATTACTATCGTTCTCCGCGCGTGGAGAGTGCTTGCTTCTCTCTGAGGGGCATTCTAGCCTCCACTAGCTCCTCCCCTCCATCATGTCCGCCTCCACCGCCTCAACACCAGTCAAACGAGCCTGCGATAGGTGCGTCCGTTAGCCGCCATGCTGTCTGGCGTATTGCTGCTGACCTCTACCCGCAGCTGCCACCGACGCAAGGTCAAGTGCATTGGCGAGGGCACGAATCCGTGCAAGAACTGTGTCGCCGCCGGCCTCGCATGCACCTACAACGCCATCCCGCAGAAGAAGGGACCCAAGGGCAGCCGGGCGAAGGTGCTCTCGGAGCTGCGAGAAACGCAGCGAAATGCCCAGCTAGCGGCAGGTCTGCCCCATGAACTCGGATTCGATGCACGCGCGCTTCCCACGACCTTCGCTCGCACTCCAGGACTGCTGCCGCCCGGCCTGGTGGAGAGCTGCATTGAGTTCTACTTCGCAAACGTCTATCCCGCACAGCCCGTCCTCCACCGCCAGTGCGCCCAGGAGACGTCCATGAGCATTGAGCATTCCACCGAAGCCTACTGCGTGATTGTGGCTCTGTGCGCCTACGTCATGATCCAAGCCAATATGACACTGCCTCCCAGCCTGCTGCCTCGTCCCGAGATGGCCCAGCTCTCAAACGTCGGCGTGGGCCACGTCCTCCTAGAAGAAGCAGTGCGGGTCCGCAAAGGCTTCGACTACCTCGAAACGCCGACCCAGCTGTCCATTTTGACTTCTTGGCTGTTTTATGGCTGCTACTCTGGATTGGGAAGGGACAACACGGCCTGGTCGTTTCTTCGGGAAGCCACGACTCAGGCGCAGCTGCTGGGCCTCCACGACGAGGAAAGCTACAAGGACGATCCGCTCGACGTCTCGCGCAAGCGGGTCTTGTATTGGTTGCTCTTCGTCGCCGAAAGGTTCTGCTCCAGCGCGGACGTCGCCAGTGCCAGTTTGCTGACCCGTGGCACAGAACGCATGCCCTTCACAAGCATCGCCCAATCTCACTCTATCCGACCATACATGCCCCGTCTTTGGAAGAAACGCCCCAAGAGAGGCAGATCGCGTCCGGCCTCGACCTGATGATTAGCCTGTACAAGCCCATCGACGACACGTTTGTCGGCCTGTGGAACAAAGCGCACACGCACGCCAACCCAACGTGGATTGCACACCTGCAGAGCGAGGTGTCGGACGCTCTGCCGGCATACCTCGAATGCACAGAAAGCCAGGCGGTTGAGCTGCGAATCACCCAGCAGTGGCTGCGCACCATGGTCTGGCAGTTGTGCGTCAATCAAGGCCTCGTCAGCAGCGTCGCGGCAGACAGCGCCATGACCTTCAAGCACCCCATTGAAATCTCGAGAGACCTGCTCTCGATGACGCACCAGTTCTCGCATCATGCGATGGAGGTGCACGGTGCTGGCTTGGTGAGTAACGTCCCCAGTATTCTGTAGCGTTGTCTGTTCAGAAGTTGATCCGGGCCTGTCATCCGATTATGACCTAGGCCCGCATTCCAGCCCTGTTACATCTGTCCTCGCTTATTGCCCCACTCCTCCAACGTTCTATCTCTGACATCCAAGGATGCCGCCATGTCAAGGGCTAGGCGCTCCCTGCGCGCGATCCTGCATCCAAGCACCTTCGAGACCAGCCCCTTCCTTTCTTGGCATGTCGGTCCATCACCTTAAACGTCCGGCTAACTTGACTGTAGATTGAGAAGTTATTCGATATTGCTTGCTGCCTAACCGATGTGGTTGCTTGTATACCCTTCTCACCAGATACTTTTGCACTCGGGCCCCGCGACTACATCTCGCGCTTCCTGACGCTTTTCTCTGCCCTTCGCGGCGGCCAGACCCGATACCTGCAGTTGCTGCTTGCCAAGATCTCCGATGTGTTGCCCAACCTCCCGCTTCCCCGGTCTCTGAATGTGCCCCAAAATATCCCTACGACGATCGGCTTAGGCCCGGGCGCTCCTGGACCTGTTCCTTCGAATCCGGCCGACGACCTTGCCTCCCTGCCGGCTGTCACATCCCCGTCCTATCCGTCTACAGAACTCATCCGCCAACTGGCTGCCCAAACCGGTGCGCAACTTCCGTTCAACACTTCACAGCAATCACTCCTGCAAGCGCCTTCTTCTCGCGTTGAAGACCTTTCCCTTTACGACTCATCAGCTCCACATAGCACGCATTCATCAGGCTCTGCGCCGGCCAGTCAAGCTGGAACACCAGGACCGTATGAGCCATCCGCGAACCAATCACGGACACACCTGCAGACGCAGTCGCACGGGCTTCCCCCGCCTCAAGTCTCATCGTCACACTCTCAGCATGGCCATATGCAAAGTCACCAACTAGGCATCAGTCCCAGCACATACGATCCACGGTTTGATGTCCATGGATATCCGGTCGATCCGTCAATGGTTTTCAAACCTGACGATGCAGAAGCCGCTGGGCACATGCAGGGTCAAGGCACACTGTATGCACAAGGACATCATGGTGCTACTCGAGGGGGTTTGGGTCATGGGGGTCATCACAGGGGCGGTTATCCAGGTTGACAGGTGAAACAAACGTGGGTACCCAGGTACCCGGTTCCAAATTCTGCGTTTCACCTGGTGTCCTTTGTGGCATTTGACGCCGCTGCGCGCACAAGATTTGCATCGATTAATTTGTGAGCGCCCGGTTCGCAGAACACCGCACCGCACCACATTTAGCTCAACTGAAGAGAAAATTCAGCATGAGTTGAACAACGAGCCAGTGCGTGGATCAGCACCGTCTTGCCCCAGGGCACATGAAACCGTTTCGAAACCGCCTGGGGAATGTCAAGCGACTGACAATCAATGCGAAGGAAGCTCTGTCTCGAGGAACGACGGCAAATAGTGTATCTCGCGGGAGGGTGCCAAAAATGGATCTTACGGGGTGATAGAAAAATGCCGCAGCACTGCCGAACAACGGTAACCCAGCACGGCCATCTCAATCTACGTTCTGTCCAAAAACAGTGCCGAAGAAGGACACTTCCTGTTTCCAACAAACAATCAAGAGCGCCAAGAGCCGCCTCACCTACGAACTGTATTTCATCGTCGCTGCAAGCCTACGTCGGATCGCCCGGACGGCAACGACCAGGCATTAGCTTCCGCGCTGGGACCTGGGTTCCTTGGCTTTAAGGGTAGCGTTCGAAGGGATTTCCCTTCAAACGTCACGTTTTGCACCTTGCACATTTCACGGAACTTTCGACGTTTCTACGCCTCATCCTTGGATCGGCCCGCTCGACCGGTATTTGGGCACCATCGCCCGTTCGCGTCACCTTCCCTCCAATAATCCGCACCATCCGCGTTGACATCTAGTCGGCTGGGATGAACCTTGCGTCCTCCCCACTCGGCATTTGAGGAAGCGCTGTCCATTTTGGGATGGAGAGCAATTTAGTTAACGGAAATTCATCGTTACAACTCCCTCGTCCTGGCTCTCTTCGCTGATACGCGTAAGAAGCACTGCGTCATTGGGAAACGCTGGCCCTTGCGTGATATCGAACTCTATCGGGCTCCTTCCGGCCGGAGACATGGTCCTACTCCGTCGCCATATATAAATTGCAGCATAGCAGCCCCTTGCAGTATGCCAAAATCGTACGTTTTACGCAAGGACTTTGCCACACGACAGCATCAATTACAAAATTAGGTCATACGCTACGACGGGACATCACCGAGCTTCTATCGGTCCGATTTCCCTGTCTAAGGTTTCGATTGCCGACTTTTGCCTTTTGGGTTGGGCTTGCGCGGACATGTCTTAATCCGCCATTAAGTTCTCCAATGTTTCACGTTCTACGCGCCCTCTTTCTTGGGACCACTCAGCGTAGTATTCTCATATATCGAGTCTACCTTAAGGAAGGGATTGACGGTCACCGGATCAGTCCGGAGCCGGATCTTTGGCGATCCGATTGCTTTCGGTGCAGCTCTTGCAACCCAGAAAGTTGACGTATCCATTTTTACCCTGACTAGGCTCTTCTACGCCGGGACGTTCCATCAAGCGCTATGATAGATGTCGACTTTTTCACTAAAGCGGAAGGACTGACTGTGTCGCCTCGTTCTCAATTTTGCGTCGCGGCTGAACAACGCCTGCATCGCATTGAGTTGTTCAGTATTGACGGGGCCGGTTGAGGCTCGTCGTTTGGTGCAGAACCGGCGTTGACCCAAGACCCTGGTCCGGAAATTGCTTCTTTCTGAGCTTATTTGGACTACGCGCGCGATAGAAAGCGGTTAATGCTGGATTTCGACGTTGAGGATTGGGGAAATGGCTGGAGTTTATTGCTGCATCGTTTGAATGCCTTAGGATCCAGGTTCGTCTTGCATATCCCGCGTCGAGGCTTGTTCGGCGCTTCTGCGGTGGTATTCTGTCCGGATTTGGGGCCCAACTCTTGCCCGAATCGCGCACAACAGGGGTGGGCCTCACCCATTTCGGTTCCGCAACAGAGCCTTCGACAGCCCAACTGAGCGCAGATCATGATACTTTCGATCTGTGATGGTGTGGAGGACATGGGGCCGTCCGACCTACACGCGATCCGAGCACAATGAATCGCAACACAACCTAGAAAATGTCAAGAGAACTTGGGATTGCTGTCACACCTCTTTGTCAGCTCTGATAATGATGTGGTTGGCATCTCCGAGATTTCCCCCAGGGAAGTTCCGCAACCGCTTGCACAACGCACATGCACGAGCATACCGGAGACTGTTTCTAGACCAATCAGGGACGCGGGTGATTGCAACACTTCGCCGCCAAGACGGGACGCTTGTTAAAGTTTGGTGGTGAACAGGGAGCGGAAACGCTACAGGGCTAGCGGCGGAGCGGAGAAATCAATCCGATGGTTGGTCTTGATTTGCGATCTTCGCGACAATGGACGATGATCCTGCTCAGCGCTCACCACGGTTCACATGCGGCGGTGGCTGCAGATCGCATCGGCAGGTTTAAGCGCTGCAGGGACCGGAGATCTCACTAGGAGGGGTTGAGGCGGTGCAATGTATTGGATTGCGCCTCTTGAGGCGTTGCAGGGCCGCGAAGACACCTACGCAGCGCAATGCGCGTCTGCACTCAATCCTTCGCTTCCGTGGCAGATTACTCGCGCTCAGCTCCATCCAGCTGATACTGCGTAACAGAAAGTCGCGTACAGCGTGATTCGAAAATCCGCAGCAGCAAACGGGTCGCGGGTCTAGACCGGATGTCCCACAGAGCGGCAGCGTGCCTTAGTAGCGTTGAGGCCGTCTTCCCGAGGATCTGGATCCCATAACCTGCACGTTCTACAGGAAGCTATACCTCCCGACTGGCTTCTGCAGAGATCGAGCCAGAGCACGCCGCACCACGTGGTTGTGGTTGCTTTTCAGAATATTGGCAGCTGTCCGCTCGACCATTTGCGTGCAGCTAACCCAAAGCTCCAGATCTTCTATCCCAGCCTCACATTATGATCGACATTATATCAGATCGGCATCCTCCATGCCGTCATTTCTGGTAGATATCTGAGTCAGCGCAGCTAGGCGAGATCTGATAGAGCGGTGAGACGGTCCAATAGAACGCCTTCCCCTATGGGTTAGCCGTCGAAGCGGAAATATTCGGAACCGAGGCTCTGCTTTCGCCGCCTGAATCGCGCTTGCATCTATCACGATCGCCGTCACGCAGGGCCTAGCCGGAAGGGAAACCGATAAACCACACACAACCGGCTTTCGTATTGCGACAACACACGGGCAAACGGCTCACCAACGCATTCACTCAGACGGCTGAGGCTTTCGAAGGCCGCTCTACCGTAAGTGACGCGGGACGGATTAAATTTCCGCCTTTCCGACATCAGACGCACGTGTGATAGGTGGAAGAACGGTGAGCGGCGCATCACTTCTCATGAGAAGGATGCAGGCAATTTGAGTGTCCCAGGACCTTGGGATTTGTACGCTTGGAAACTTGATTCATGCTACAACGGAGTGCAGGGCGCGGAGAATCTTTATTGGCATTGCAAGATGATGCGGGTGGAGCATGCATGACAGGTTACAGTAAAGCAAGCGCTGACGCGGACCCAGCACCATGCGTCGGGCGTCGGTGTAGAGGTGCGTGCGCCTCAATATGTCCTGCGCCCTAAACTACAGCCCCATCCGGAGAATTCTCCTTGCGGTAGTAGGTAGTCTCGCCGGCATCACGCTTCACTCTCAAGTGGAATAACCTCCTTCGCCCCGAGACGCCAGAAGCACAAAGGAACGACGTGGCAAGCAGCATTGGGTGTCCGCTAATCCGAACCGGAACTTATCACAACAGTGGCTCGAGGCATCGCATCGCCAATCAGAGCCCAGCTACGCCTCATCCAACAGGACTTGCAGGCGGAGGCGTCAGGGGGAAGCGGAGACCAGCTGCCAATGCGCAATGAAAGCCGGTGAGAGGAGAAAAGGGAGAAGTATTCGATAGACATGTCAACCGACAGGGGAGACACGATCTTGCATACTACACTGCCTGTGTTCTGTGTTGGGTGGGTTCTCCGATGCATTGAAGCGAGTCAGCCAGATGTAGTTTTCCTGTGGCAGAAATGCACTGCAGAGTCATCCTTCCGCAACGTGCAATCGCCTGCTCAATAACCAGTAAACTTTGAATGATATCGCTTCCACCGACCATGGGGATCTGTTGTGTATCATCTATTGCGTCGGATTAGTCTCCGTTGCATGATCACATCCTCTTCATGTCTTGGTACTCGCTTGGTCGAGTGGCATCTAGACACCTTCCCGAGCGCCCTACGAGTCATAACGATGTGTAACTGCAGACTGCGAGACGTCTTGCATGATCCAACCTGCTGGATGAGAGCAATGTTTATGGAGAGCTGCTTCGATTGCCCCTCGACGTAGGAGTGGTATACCAGCGGCGGTTTCAATGACTTCCGTTGTTGCTTCATCTATATATGGCACTTGGAATGCTAGTCCTGGCTGCCTTCTGACTCCTACCGGCCCAGTAGGGTCTCTGTATGATGGAGCGTCGGGTTGGGCGGCTAGGGGCAAGTCGCGTGAGGACGATGGCATGTGAATGGGGAACGTTGATGAATTGGAATACGGAGAATGGCACCAACAACCGTGAAGTCTTCTATAGTCCACCGGGCTTTCTCGGCAGCGTTGATGCGTTTGAGCCCCGTCGCTAAAGCAACGTCGAGTGGTTCTCGCTAGAGGGAAGGTTGTAGACCGGTGCGGCGGGTGTCGAACTTAATGTTTGGTAGTTCGCACAGCGAGTATGTATGGCAAATATGACTGCGTACCTGCTCGCCCAGCTGCGCGCGGTGGAGGAAAGAGACACCCCTCCTTTCCACTTCATTTCATCTCTCAAGCTACGGTAAGGTGAACATCTCCGACGCCTTATCAACAGCGTCCACGAGGAACAGATTCCACTCCTTCGCCTGCGAGAGATTCCTATCCTGCAGGCCCTCCACGACCGCGGGCAGAGTCTGCGCCTTATACCCATCCTCCCGATTCGGCGCAAACAGCGCAGTCTTATAGAACCCTCTGTCCGGCAAGCCAGCCTCCCTCACGAACAAGCGCAGCAGCTTTTTCAACTTCGCGTTCGTCGCCTGCACCTTCGCGTCGTCCTGCAGGAACGCGTCCGTGCTGGTGACTTTCTGGTACTGCTTCGCTACGTCCTTGAACCGCCTGAATGCGTCGATCAGCGTGGTGAGGTTGACGGCTTGTTGCGTTGCGCCGGCGCTGCCGCAGCAGGATATCGTGAGGGATGTCACGTCGCGCGCCCAGTAGTCTAGGTTCCGCCCGAAGGCGTCGAGGTCGTAGGGGAGCAGCGGGTCGTCGGCGAGGTGGTAGGCGAGGAGGGCGATGTATTGGCCCGCGGTGGTGTGGATGGCGTAGGTGGGGTCGACGAGGGTTTTCATCCCTTGAGGTGGTGGTGTATGGTTAGGTAATGTCCAAGCATCGGAGAGAGGGAGGATATGAGGGGAATAGAATATCCTCTGGCCGAGAGGCATACGGGGAGCTGAGCTATGGGTACTGTGAGCTTGACTTACAATGATATGAGTCGTAGTTAGAATGGTAGTGGTAAACGGGGTCTGTAGATCCCGGGCCCATGCCAAAGTCGAGCTATAAGCCGTATAGTTAGCGAGGAATCACGCTGTTATAATGAGAGTCGCGAGAGGACTTACGGCTCCGATACCAAGCTGCAGGAACGCTGTGTAATCGCTTCCACTTCCTAGGTTGCCGAAGCCATTGTCTTCAGGTCGGAAGCGGTAGAGACTGTACCAGGCATCATATAGTGTTCGATTCCCATAGATGACTTTCTTCATCACTGACTGCGCGATACCGCGCAGTTCAGGGGTTGCAGACGCCCCTGGGAGAGGCCCGTTAACGGCTATGTCAATATTGAGGTAGCTGATTACTGTGTCGGCGAGCCAAGGTGCAAACTCTTCTACCCATTCTGTAGAGCCTATTAGCGCGTACTCTTCGGCGTCCCAGGATGCGAAGACGCTGTCCAGTGCCATTAGTGAACCCACTCCCTGCAGGGCTAGAGAGCGCTCACATATTCCTCCTCGGCTTCCACCCTGTCTTCAAGAGTTCGCCAAAGGCCCTCGTGATCTCGATCAACATGGCGGTCCCGGAGTTTGGATCCGCCGCTCCACCAATAATCCAGGCATCACGGTGATTCCCCACGACAATCGTTTCGTCTGCGTTGGTACCGTTGATAATTCCGATGACGTTCCAAATCGGCGTGGTTGCGTCCTTCATCTTGTTGGAAAGCGAGAGCGTAATTCCGGGCGCAGGTCCAGTGCTGTAGGTCACATTGAGGCCGCCGACCCAGCTATCCCGCCTCATATCCTTGCCGGCCTTGCCGTAGCCATCGAGGGCTTTGAGGATTGGATATGCATCGCGAAAGGAGATTGGCAGAGAGGGAATCTTGGGCAGGATTGTGGGATTGCTTTCTCGCGGGACGCCTGGTTTGGAGGGCCATCCGGGAGTCGTTGGATCTGGGAAGGGTGAGTTCGTGTCCGAGACCAAAGCGCAAGGATGCTTACCGCCCACATATCTGTCGATGTACGCCACTGACCCACGCTGAATCGACGAAGGCTGCCTTGCCGGGCCCTCTGATATCTGTCAGCGCGGTCGAAGAGGCTTCAGAATTCCAAGCACGCACTTGGATACGCGGCCTGGCCCTTCGCTTCCTGAGGTCCATCATCTCCAGGATCGGTGAAGATGACAACGCCAACCATGCCGTTCGCCTCGGCATTCTTCACTTTGATGCCACGGAAAGGACCGCCGTATTTGGCGAGCGCTATCTTGCCTTCCAGGTTTATACTAGCGCTCTTCAAAGCTGCAAAGTCGTCCTTATGCGCACGTCTAATTCTGGTCAGTCCTCCGCTTTTCGAGAAACCAATCAAATGCCCCGGAGGTTTGTATACTCACCCAACGTAAACATACTCCGCCTCTACGTCCCCGCTTGCCGAATAGCCATGAAAAGCAGGGATACTTCCCGGATACTCAGTCGTCTCGTCTTCCGCAATCTTATCCTCCCACAGCTGCGCCTCATACTTTGAACCGTTCGCCCTATTCAAAACCAGCTTCTGGCTTTCCGGATAATTCAGATACACTTCATACTCGACAAGAGAGGACGGCACGCCATTCGCATTCCATTTTTTAGCTGTTTCCTCCGCCATGGATTTGTTGCGGCCGGCTATGTGGTCGCCGTGCGTGTAGTAGGAGGCCCATGTCTCTAGCTCTACGCTGTCGAATGCCCGGTGCAGGATCGCTTCGTTCTTGGTCCAGACTGGTGGAAATGGCTCAGCGCGTGCAGTGAGGGTGTCGGAGGAGCGTGCGAATTGCGAGGAAAAGTGCTCGTCCGGGAATTCGCGCTGACATGCTATGGAAGACTTCGTGGCCACTAATAGGGATAGTAGAAGCTTCTTCATCGCTGTAGCATATTGAGCCAGTGCGGGCAGTGGATTGGCGATTCGAACCGGAATGGGATTAAGGAGGAGAGGCGTCGGCGTCGAGACTTGTTGCGACGTACTTTCGATCGCTATTTCATCACGACTTATACAAACGTGGGAAACCAATACCAAAACGTTTCCACATTATGCGCTAAAAGAAACTCCTTGTCGAAGCTTCCTATTAAGGCAGGGGAAGGCTCAGGTTGATGAGAGGCAAGGATCCCGCTAATATCCGATCATTAACCCAATTTCTGTAGCGAATGTCATATAAGAGACGGCTTTCTCTCGTGTTAGCAGTCAACGCAATAACTCCCGTATTCATCTTTAGGCGTGATGGGAACTTTTTCAGTTATTTGGAATCCCGATATTCGGGGCTGCCATTGTACTCGTCCAGTTTCGAAACTCAACTTCGTTCGCTATTACAATTGTTGGCGGGCGCGATGAAGCAGCTAGCAGGATCCATGGGCTTAAAAGCGGCCTCTTTCACATAGGGAAGCCTGGGGTGCTGAAAGAGAGCGACACCTTATCGGCGAAGTTTCCACTCTAGGGAAGGGCTCCAGAATCGACAGGAGAACGTGCCCACGGCGGACGGGAGAGAAGATTGTCCCGCTTCCAATAGCTGCAGAATGCTTTCGAATACATACGACTGTTCGCATGCCCAGGCGAATGCAGACACCGACCTGGAGACTACCCGGCGGACATGGAGATGAGTGAAATCACGTGACGGGTATCGGCCCGCGGGCATGCTGAGGGACAATCTCCCTGTCAGCCCAAGAGATGTAGCGCCGCTCCAGATTTAAAGCCGTAGCGTTAGATCCTAACAGGCAGGAAAATGTGGAGATGGCGGCACAAACATTAAAAGGCATGAAAAAGAATGACGGTGGAAATCTATTAGAAAAATACGGACATTAGGAAGCAGGTAGTATTCTACTGCACCTCCAGTTCAGACACATACGAGATCATCGTCCAATATACTCTCGGCCTGAATACTCTCCAATCTCACTTTGGGGAGGTCGAGGTCCTCTTTGATCCGATATCGCCAGCAAGTGAGGATCTAGTGGCTCGCTGGGGGGACGAAATAGCTAGGAACATTATGCGCAAGAAATTCATGGAGCGGTGTTACTACCAGTTAAGGAAGACTGTCAGGCTGCCAGTGAGTGTTCGATATCCCAGATCATTTTAGCTGAATACTCATGCTTTAGGGTTTCGCTGTTGAGGAAGCACTGAAAATATATCGTCCGGAGTACCTTGATGATTTCGCGCTGGTTAGAGTTCGTACACGCTTGACTCGAGAGGAGTTCTCTACAGAACTACAACGGAGAGACTTCGTTCCCGATGCTATCTTTGGGCCGACTCCCGTCCGGGGAGATCTAAACGAGGTCTGGGTGTCTAGCGAAGCGCTTGGAAGGTTCAGAGATGAATTTGACGTGGTGGACGCTTACGACCCCATTCTTTCGGCCGGCGTATTCGGACGAGCCTCAAGTGGGCAGCTGCTGGTCCTTGTCCTCCTTCAAGTCGTTCCCTGCCTCGTCACCCCAACCCAGCTCCGCAGCGACGATAACGCCGTTATCCTCTTCGAGCGCCTGCAACCGCGGCCGCTTGGTCAGGCTCGGGTTCCTCGACCGCGAGCGCGAAAACTGCTTGAACGCCTCGGGCACCATCTCCTTCAGCCCGCCGCCCTTCATCCGCACCAACAAGTTGTCCCTCGCTAGCCGCCGGATGGAGAGAAACTCGTGGTGCAGCGACAGCACCGCCCACGCAACACGTGCAAACAGGCAACGCCGGCCAACGCCGACCAGCTTCTGCATCTCGACGTTGTGCCACAGCGCGGCGAACTGATTCGACACGTCGGCCGTCCGCACCACGTACACGACCAGCCAGCCCCCTCCTTCATCATCGGCACCCATGTGCCGGCATCGAACGACCGGTGCAAGTCCGCCCGCAGGAGCATCCCGTTCAGCGCCGATTGAATCTCCAAGGTCGCTGCTCTTACCCATGTTGATGTCCCACCACTCCCTCTCGCCCGCCGGGACTGGGTGCGCTTGCTCGCAGAAGTCAATAATGCCCGACACTGGGCACGACTGGTCGCGGCCCTTGAGGTCCTCCATGTAGCCGCCGTTGCGGGGCGAGGGCGAGGGGGAGATGGATCGATTGGGAGGAGAAGGCGGAAGGGAGGTCGGCGTCGGTCTTGGGAACGCGCTAGTGATCCCACGAGACGTAGACGGGATATTTGTCTGCAGAGAGTGACTTTCAGCGGCACGTGGTGATGGCAAATGGACCGTGACTGTGACTGACAGGTGCGATGGCTGACAAGGTAGAAGACGTCGCCATCGGCGGCGACCAACGGCGCCCCTTGCTCGCACACGTTGCTGCCATCGGCTGAGCGAGCGAACCAGCCGGTGTTCCAGCTGTTGTTGGAGATGATGCCGCAGATGGTGAGGACTACATCGTAGTCGACTGTGTCGCCGTCGTCTAGGGCGGGCAGCTTGACGAGCGTGTTGCAACGCGGCCCTCGTGGCCAAGCGGCGGAGTAGGGCGCGATTTGATGGCGGGCATGAGAGGTTGCGACTGTTCTTGATGGAAATGAATGAATAGTAGGTTGGCTTGGCGGAGATGCGCTTGGTTTTCGGCGGGGACCGAGGTCCTGGGTCTGACCTCGGGAGATGCCCGGAACTAGAGCGAATCTAGACGTCGTTTGGCGCGGCGCAGCCCCAGACGCACCTCACCAGAAATCGTCAAGTTTTAGCGACGGGGCTCGAAAACTACAGGCCACTCAGGTGGCGTCAAGTCTACGTCCTATAATTAATTCCCGGGAATGGCAAACTAGCCGCCTCCTATTTTGTATTCTCGAACGCGTCAGGTCTCTCCTATGGACACTCTTCCGTTTGACCCGCCCACCATCACCAGGACCAATTTAAAGGCCGTTGGCGTTGGAGTAGCAGGCATTGTCCTCCACATTACAGGCACTAATATTGTTGTCAAGCAATTTCCTCCCGTCAACCCGTATCAGGATTCCGAGAGGAAGATATATGAGTACTTGCAGAGTCGGAGTAAGGGACATCCCAACATTCTTAAATACTACGGGACAGTCCCTACGGAATACGAGCTGTTCAAAGGTGGACTTTTATTCGAATTTCATCCCCGTGGAACGCTTATGGACAATCTCGGGAAGCTGGATACAATCGGCATAACTGAGCGATCCCGGTTCGTATTACTTTTATCTCTTGTTGCTATATATCGTGAGAATCTTTCTAATAATTTCCACATCAGCTGGCCCAATGATGCCACATCAGCTGTCGACTATATCCATTCCTTGCATGTTATTCACGGTGACATTGGGGCTCATAATTTTCTCATCCATAACGACGGTAGGCTGGTCCTATGCGACTTTGCCGGGTCCGGCATGGAAGGCTTGAAGAACACTGTCACCGCTGGTTCACGCTACTCCCACCCGGACTCTTACGGGATCGACCATGAGACGGGGCCAGAGGATGACGTTTTTGCGCTTGGCACGGTGCTCTACGAGGTGTACTTTGATAAAAGGCTCTTCAATGATCAGACCAGTGGAGAAATCCGCCGCAAACTGCGCGACCGGCAGTATCCTGACTTGTCTGCGGTGCCGCGGCCCCTAAGAAACGTCATTGAGAAATGCTGGTTTCATCATGGGTACAAGGCCAATGAGGCGCTGACTGACCTAGGTAAGTTTAACATATCCTCTCTCAAAGATTCCTTGATTTTCTAAGTAGTATTCATCAGCATTGATAGAATCTGGAGAGAACGGAGATACCTTAGATCTGCCGGAAAATCTCGGATGGATTTCGGTCAATGGTACACGGGACTGAATTTTTACCGACAACCTTTGGGGTTACCGAGCCGGTATGAAAGCCATTTTCATCCTACATTCTGCCCCGGGGGCGCTCTATGAAGGTTGCGATAGACTCTGACTTACGAACAGGAGAGTTCACCACCCTTAACAATGCGCCGTCTCAAGAGCCCAGGCCTGCGCCATCCAATGCCGACGCCCATCAACGAAATTTGCGAACGCGAAATTGGTATACGTCCACCGAAATTACCCCCTACTCTGCCCCTCGTTTATCACTCCATACTGAGTAATCGCTCGTTTAGACACTTTGATCATCGGTTGATACAACCTGTCGCGACTGCTCGATTTATGTTTCCCTTGGGATGGTGCGAACTGTCCTCCGTACTGTTCAACCGGACGGAAAGTCTCGAGACCGCCGCAAGCGACATACCGTGTTAAATAAATCAATTCTTTGAAGAAATAGCGACGTCCAGTAACACCAACCAATTCACTGGAGGTAGATGCCACCTTGACACTCGTTTGGAGCATGCTGTTCCTGCTATTGAGATCTTAGTGGAGGCGAAGGCACGACATCCTTCATTCATTCATTCATTCGGTGACTTGCGCCGCGGCTATTGAGTGATGCTGGCGTTTAATTACTGATTGATTCTTTGCGCTTTGGATAGTAAAAATCTCAATCCCCCATCGCTTTGATAGCGCTCCAATGCGATTTGTTTCCATTCCTCCCATTCCAGTCCCTGGTCAATGCTAACTGCATCCCTTAACCCTTTGAAAAGGCCAAGGAATCCTTTCCAATCAGAAAGGTCATATCCGCAACAGAACGCAAACCGATGCTGCAATCGCCCGTTTCTCACAGCTTGCGCTAGTCTTAGTTCGTCATTTTTTTCAAACGTCTCAGCTAGCAACTTCTCCTCTTCTCCCAATGTGTTAAGGCCGTCATAGAACTCGTTTACTGGGAGGAGTCCTATGGGCGAATTGAAAGCAATCGCTTCCGGGGCAGTGTGAGCCCATTCCCAGTCGATGATGGCGGTGATATTGTAGTCCTTATCGACGAGGATGTGGTCACCCTTATCATCCGCATGCTTCAGAAAGAATTGATGACCAGCATCGCCCCGGGAAGGAAGGACTGAAGGAACAAGGTCGAGGAGAAACCGATGAACAAGATATGCGTCGATAGGATTTTGAGAGTACATCTCATCTCGTATGATAAGGTCCAATATGAGCCGGATCGAAGAAGTATGATATTCCTGGAGTGTGGAGTATGGGCCAAGAGGCAACATTCGGGAGCCATCAAAATCCATTAGAGACTCGCGAGCAAACGCCCCAATATGACAAGAACCAGAAGTATCAAGACATCCCATTTTGTCGAATGGATGCTTTCGAAGTTCGATGAAGATCTCCGCCAGCTGCTCCACAACCCTTCTTCTTTGCTCTGGGGAAGCAATCGACCATCGCAGCGATGTACCCGCCATCTTTTCAACTAGCATGTAGCCAACGCCAACTGAATTGTCCTGGCTTTCCAGAGCAAAGTCCAATACCTTCGGAGTCGGTACTGCTATTTTCTCGAGAAACTTCATCGTGGCAAATTCGCTCTGGAAAATGTGGTCTCGTAAAGGGAAGGAGGAGATGTAGCATTGAAACGGCGAATCCGCGCCAACCAAACAACGCCATCTTCGAATACAATTTCGACGTGATAATTCATACCACCCATAATAGAGCTTTGTTTAGTTCTATTATGCTGAAGTGCAGGGATAGCACAATGAATACCACCCCATAGGTGACTCGCACGTGCGGCAAGAGCTTTTCTGTTGACTTTTCTGAACAGAGTTTCCATCTCTTTTTCCTCTGCTTCCCGGGCAGCGGGATCGTAGCGTTCCGCATCCTGCCATGGTATTAGATATATTAGCAGTATAATAGTAGAAGTGGAGGACAGACCTTCCAGGGAGGGCATTGATGAAAAGGAGTACCGAGATGAAAGGAGCAAAGATGACGATTACAGAGGATGCAGTCACCGGTGCGCACTGCAGGTTCTGAGCAACCGCTAAAGTCACATGTCCACATTGGCATTATGAAAGATCAGGACAAAATGCGGGTGGAATCATCGAAGTTCTTATATCCTGGTCGAATGGTTGGTATTGGCGAAGAAGGTTGCTCCGGGGGGCCGAGAATCGTGTATTTATCATGAGGCCCGACTAAGCATACACGTGACGGGGTCAAAGCTTGACAGGACGTGGCAATGTCACTAGCAGCTCTTGACCAATGATGTAATGGCGTCTATACTGGCACCTGGCGGAAAAATAATTCGGGACGAAGAGCTGGAACGTGAGGGCATATGGGTTTACTGCATGACGTATTTCCTTGGGAAAACATGGTGTGGCTTGCGATCGAGGACCTGGATCGTTCCATTCCATGGCGCGTGCGCCCCACCGTGCCCCATCTTCGGGCACATGCACACCAACTCCCATCACGTTAGTACCGTGTTGTCTTGATTCTTTACGAGCTGCGCGCTTCCCTGAACGTTGTGCCATACTTGTGCAGCTTCTGGTGACTCTGCGAAGCCCTCGAGTCTCATCGTGCACGTGACACCAACGGCGCAGCAGATCTCATCATTGGACAGTGCCCCGCCGACTCGAGCGCGCATCGCCGTCTTGAGATTGGCAGAGGATGAGCAGGCGGGACTGGGCCGGGTGCAGCCCCGTCGTGATAAGGCTGAATGATACGGCATCTGGACCCTGCTGGCGCGCCTTGATTCCCGCTAATCGTCTTGTGGCACGTCATCCTGAGTCGAGTTGAGTATCAAGGTCTTCACGCTATCTGCGGCCTCAGGATTGCCCAGCTTCTCTGCGATCACGTATGCCCTTAGATACGAGCATATCGACGCAATCGGCTCAGATAAGACGCTTTGTTTGGTCAAACGCCACCATGACCTGACGGGTACTTGCGCAAGGCAAGCACCTGCAAAACCGACATGGTAGGCCTACTTATGGCTGATAGGCGTGCCTCCTGCACATATTTGATGCCTTCTGCAGCATCTCTGACGTTGTGCAACCCTGGAATACGTTGAATGTCAGTTGAGTGGCAGACGCTGGTCCTTCCCTGGGATATATCAACAACTTCACGTCCTTCAGCATAAGCGAGCCTACAAGACGCACATTTCTTCGGATCCCGTTGGTCAACGTGTCCAGCTTCACCGGTAGCTACGCCATTCCACGCCGCCTCTTCACGCCGCCCTCAGAGACGCAAGGGGCCGCATGATTCGAGCCCTCCTCGAGGACATATAAGGAGTCCATCAAGAAGAATCGTCGGATGTGGTCAACCCAACATGACTCGCTCACTTTTGGACTTCCCTCCTGAACTTCTTGTTCATATACTCGCTTTTCTCCCGGTTCGAGCACTCCTCAGATTCTCCCAGACATGTCGGTATTCTCAGTCGCTAGCAGCCTCCAGCCTTCATACTCTTTCTCTAGGCATCCATCCGAGCCGAGTCTCAGGCATCATCAGCAATCTCGCAGCTACGCAGTATCTGCAGCCTAAGAAACTAGCTTCTGCCTTCTCGCTGCCTGAGCAACCACTTTCATATCCGAGCAGCAGCAGGAGCAGTCAAAGCAGCCGACGATCCAGCATCGAGAGTGATTTCCTCTCAGAGGAGTCAGTTGACGACGATGACCCGTACAGGGTCTCTGTTCTAATTCCGGACGCCCAGATCTTCGACTACATGACCCTGCTCAGCTTCCATACGGCGCTCACAAAAAGCATTCTGATCCGGCACGGCGGTACCCTGCGGAACCTAGATTTGTCACTCTGGACACTTACACCTTCGGTTGCGAAAGCGATATCCAGCCTATCAGCACTCCGGGCCCTATCCATCCGCATCGAGGACTTCCCTCACGTGCGCGCTGTGCCACGCAGCCGGTTCGCAGCCCAACAGGTCGAGCAGCGCCATGCATGGGACATCCTCACCAACACGGCGACTTTCGCGCCACGGCTAAACGCTTTACGAATCGAAGCCGGTGAGCTCACCACACCGCAGCTCTCCTTGCTTCTCAACCAAAGCCGTTGGTGCCGCGAGCTCTGGCTCTGCAGGTGTGCATTGATCGGCAAAGAGCTGTGGGATTTTCTAGGAGGCGAGTGGGAGGGCCGAGCCGCGCTGCGTATCCTGGGTGTCATGAGGTGCGGTGGCCAGCTTGATGAGGAAAGCCTGGATTGTATTGGGACGTTGGGTAGGCTGCAGGTAAGCGAGTTGCGTGCAGATACGGGAAGGCGGGGTTGCTGACAGACGGCAGTTCTTGACCCTGCAAGGGTGTCACGGTGTGGATAGCGAGGCTGTGGAGGAGAGGAATACGAAGGAATGGCACATTCCTGAGGTTATACCACCCTTACCGCGCATTGAAGAGCAGGACGCTTCAACGGTTATTGAGGTTGATCCGGCGTACATTGGTAATGACGAATGAGCCACCTGTTTGTCTTCCGGGAAGCGTGCCGTAACTGTAAGTATAGCAGAAAGTTTTGGATGTGGCGTAGCTCACAATACGTAGGTATCGCGGAGCTATCTGAGAGGGTTTCCAAGTTCAGGCAGACAATGATGATGGGCGGGTGTGCTAGCCCACGAAGTCCAAAAGCATCACAAGGGTCGGATCATAGCTTTATTTTTGACATTTCGATGATATTAGTTATTAGCAAGGGTATGGAAACTCTACCCAAGTGTGGAGGTCAACTATTAACCTTTGTGTAGACAACTCTCAACATTACGGCCGCCAATTCTATCTCATCGCTTCGTACTGACTCATGTTTCGTCATCTCTTCTCCCAGTCGTTCTGGAAACGCCCTCGAAATTAAGCGTCGCTCATATGGACATCACCATCTCCCTCCTCTTGGATCGGACCACTGCTACCGTTGTAGAGGCTTTGCTGAAGGTTGGTGTTGATCGAGCTCATCAGCTGACGTGCATCGTAGCTCGCCAGTCCGCGCAGGTACTGACTGTACTGCGACACTCGCTGCGTCTTCATATGCCACTCCACATCACTCTGTCCCTGCTCTTGCTCCTGTCCCTGCTTCATCCTCTCCGTCTGTATGTCGCCCGCGCCGTCGAACATCCCACTCTGTTGTTGCTCCGCCGTCTCGAACTGCTGACGCTCCCGCTCTTCCTGCATCTCCTGCTCTTTCTTTGCCGCCTTCTCCTTATTCGCCCTCTCAATTCTCGCCATCTTCCTCTCCCACCTCTCCTTCTTGCCCGCCTCCTGCTTCTCCACCTTCAGCACAATGCGATACTTCTCCTCCAACCACCCGGCAATCATCGCTGCGCTCCACCTCCCAATCCACGCACACCCCTGCACGCCGTCGTACTCCTCAGGATCATACAGATCCGCCAGCAGCTCGTCGGCATCTGCCTGCGTCAGGTCGCCCGCGTGCAGCTGCGCCAACAGCTCCTGGTGAAGATGCTTGACGCGCGAGCGCCGAATCGCGTCATCAAGCGCTTTAACGAGCTCCGGCCGGTTCAAGATATCCCACTGCTCAGCCAACCAGGCATGGGACTCTTGGATCGTGATCCCGCCCTCGAACAGCGAATCATGAAGCGCGTTGAACCCGCTGCCGAGCCGCATGTCGAGAATCTGATGCATGTGCTTGATGGCGCCCAGCATCGCGTAGTACAGGTCCTCGAAGTCCTCCAGCGGGCGCGCCAGCGGCTTCTTGGGCGTGCGGATATGCACGGTTGCTTTGATGCGGGCTTCCTCGCTGGTGTGCGCTTGCAAGGGCGACGGGGCGAGGTAGCCGTTTTCGAGGCGGAAGTGGAGTGTTTGCAGGGAGGGGGCGTACGGGTCTGGGGACGAGGTGCCGAAGAGCGGAGTGCAGTCTTGCATGCCGAGCAGGTCGCTGGAGATGCCGAGCAGGGCGGTCTTTACTTCGGTTTTGTCGTGGGCGTAGGGCGTGGTGGAGACGGCTTCTTGGGTTGCGGCTGGCGGGAGGGGTGGGAGGACGGGTTTGGCGCCCGGCATATTTGCTTTCGGAGCGTGGCTTTTGGCTAGTGGTGTAGACGTTGTCGTTTTTGCTGTCTTGCTCGCGAAGTGTATGCGCATAGCGCGTGGGGTCCCTGCGAAAGGTTAGTGAGACTGCTTTGTGATGTGCGGTGCAAGACGTGGTTGACGGGGAGAAAAAGATTTGTGCGGCGAAAGGACTGCTAGGCGAGGGCTTGAGAAATTGCACGATTACAGGAGGCTGGGAGATTGCGAAAGGTGAGCGGAGTGAAAGGGTTTATCGTGGAGGCCAGTCCACCTCTTTCACCTCGGAGGCTCGACGCCGGGCGACGACATATGGCGATCTTGGAGCTTGGGCTCTCTGCGACGTGCGAACCATTATTTCCCCTCTCTTGGTTATTGCGGCCAGAGTTAAGAAGTTCGTTATGGTTCTTGATTGCTATACTTGTTGTGTGGTGTTAAGAGAGGGGATAAAGGGTATTAAAGAGACTAGAGGCACGAGGTAAGCAAAGAAAGTTACTAGAGACATAGATACGCGTCGCGGTTCTTTCTTAACGAGCATGTAAGAACTAAAGCGGGTAAAATATTAATAAGAAAGAGAGTTATATAGAGGTAGAGTGAGATAGCTGAGCGTCCTGAGGGCAGGACCTGTCCAACCGCTTGACATCAGCACATCGCCAGCCCGAAAATTGCATCGCTCGAGCCCTTGCATCTCTTCCAGCGCGATTGCTTGCTGTGACCTTGAAACCGGAAACACATCGTCTCGACTCTGCCACCTTGATCATGCGTGATTAGCGTTCGAACCATGAGCCTTAAGCGTCAGTTGATCAAGCTGCTTCTTTCATGCACTAAGAGAAGATGCATTGATCAATTGGCGGAGACTTCGGAAGGTCCGCCCAGTGGCTTGAGAAGGATGCCAGGCGGCGTTTCCCTGAAGCGTCCCTCATGGGCCGCCCACCTCGAGGCGCAGTAGACCAACGTGGCTCGCCACAGCATATATGATACGTTGAAATCTTGGAAGTCAATGCTGCACCCTGCTGCAGGCATCGACTTCATCTATATAAACCGTTCCGGTCCTCTCGCTGGCCTCCGCAAGTCTTTCATCTCTTACTCCACTGTTGCCGATTACACCGAGACCTCCATCGACATAGCGGACATTATTGATCTCTCCAGCGACTCTATCACGATCGCAGACTCCATCGAAGAACCGACACCGCAGAGGAATAAAAGAAGACGGCTAGATACGAAAACCCCTCCCTTTCCTATGGCTTCCGTTGCTTATCGTTATTGCAGGAACTGCGTCGCACTCTACCTTTCACTGCGCTGGATGCAAGAGAACGCCCCAAGGCCATAACAGCGTATACTTCCTTCCCTTCTGCGGTTGTGTGAGTGTCCTCAGGCAGCGGTATATGTCTTTATGCTAACCCTTTCAGCTCTATTGCGGTCTATGCGTCCTCCGACCGATCCTAGATGGACTCCGTTCCGAAGGCGCTCTTGGCCGTGCAGCCGTCGATTTGATCTTCGCTCATATGGGCGATGAGATGAAACCACCTGCATCCTCGATCAACCTAGTCAAGTGTGGATAGGAGAGGTCACCTTCAAATTCTCGGTGCCATGGAGTGCTACGGCACTGCATGCTTCATGTGCACCGCGGAAGGCTCGTTGAGCCTAAGATGCACGTACCTGCCTAGGCCAATGCAGCCCAGCCCTCGCAAGACCCGCCCACCCTGGGATGTTGTGTGCGACCCCCGGCTGCGGCGTGCCTCTCGATACGTCAAGAGATCTGGCGAAGGAGTGGAGGGACTTAGCAATCGCGCAAGCAAATGCGACGGCAGTCGCGCAGCTACTGTGACGGCAAATGCGGAATACAGAGAGGCGTCCGAAACTTCGGCGGGTGCAGCCTACGAGTCTCAAAGCCAGGAGACTATTACCTCGCAGGACGACACCAATGGGATAGTGCAGGATGACACCGATACCTCGCTCGACCAGCTCGCTTTCGACTACAATCAATCACGCAAGTGTCCCAAGTCGCGTCAGTCTCGCTCTCGAAAGCGTGCCGGCACTAGTTCATGTAAGAAGAGGATCCCAAGCAAATGCTGTGGTCTGGTATGGCGATTGAACTAAGTCTTTATTTGCATTAGCACTTCATCTCATGCGCTTGGCTAGGTTTCCGATTCCTGAACAAATATAAAGCTCCGATAGAGGAAGGTAGATAGTTTTGCAGTTACCCGTTGATGTTAGAACGTGTTGGAGCTCAAGCACACAGCCACCAGCGCCGGCGTGATTCGGGGCTAAGCGTTCAGCCTCGCGGCTCAGCCTTGCAAGCTGCCCATTAGTACACCACCTCCGCAACGGCGCCCTGTACTTACGAGCTTATGATCTAACGCCCGCCAGATCCCCCTGCCTCAGCCTGCGCCGACTATGCGGCGCACTTCGCGCATACCTCGCTCCAACCCGTCAAAGCGTACGTCGACCGGCCAGCGCTATGCGATTGGATAAGGGAACAGCTCGACCGCGCATCGAGCGAAGGCCGACGCGAGGGTACGAGGACGCTGGCCGTGTTCGATATTGCTTTGAAACCCTGTGTGCTTAAACCAGGTAGCTGGCATCAGACAGGATAACAATTTATTGTTAGGCTCTGCATCAACTAAAACACGCTGTCAGGGTCACGACGATTCTCCGGTATAACTCGTACCATCCCACCACGCGTACTGTCGGCCTGGAACATCCGAACCTGTCGGAATCCACTGAGCGGCGCCTGGCTTCGCAAGACGGCCTCTATCCCAGGGAACTTGATGGCTTCGCGCCGTTGTGGGTCCTATCCTTCCAGCATCGTGTTTCACCAGGCGACTCTTGGCGGTTCAGTTCTATTACGTAATCAGAGCTAGGGCCCTTTAGTCATCCACTACCTTCTACGTCCGTGGTTTTCCTTTCTCCCACACTCTCTCCCCTACACTCTTATCCACCCCCCCAAAATCTCTCGCTCTCGTTGCATATTTATGCATTAAGTTTGTCGGCATTCTTAAGATGTTCTCGCCTCGCAATTATGAAGAGGAGGATGACGAATCCCTCTGGCCGCGCTTCCTCCTCCCAAATGTCGGCGATACAGAAGATATTGAGAGATACGCGCTAGGCGGCTTCCATCCCGTTCACTTGGGTGACACCTACGATGATGGGCGCTATAGAATTGTGCACAAGCTTGGTGCCGGCGGGTTCTCTACTATTTGGCTAGCGCGAGACGAGAGCGAGAAGAAGTGGGTGGCTTTGAAAATTGTCGTCGCGGAACATTCTACACCAATTGGTGACAAGAGTCTCTTAAGTCGCCGGGCCGCCTCGAATTTCTCCAGTGAACTGACATTTGTCGCTGAGCATCGACGGTTTACTATTGAAGGACCAAACGGTCGCCATCTATGTTTCGTTTTGCCCGTTTTCGGCCCATCTTCGTCTCGGTTGTCTTCAGGCTTCACTTCTAGACTCAAACCATGGCTCTCTCGGAGGGCTAGCTATCAAGCAACAAAAGCGGTAGCTGGCCTCTACGCGCAAGGTCTGTGTCACGGAGGTAAGTTATTTGCCTGCCTAGAGCTCCATCCCCCGCTCCCCCTTGGCCAATCCTAACAGATCTAGATGTAACAACCGCGAACATTCTCTTCACCCTGTTGGATATCGACCGCCTTGGGGAAACTGAAATCTACAGCTTATTTGGATCGCCTGTGACAGCGGTGCTAGAAACTGAGTCTGGGGAGGCAACCGGCCCCGAGGCACCACGATACATCGTAAAGACACTCGACTTTCTGTCTTCCAAATCAAACATCATCAGCAACGATGTCAGGCTCATTGACTTCGACCAATGTTTCCCCATTTCATCCCCGCCTGAAAAGATGTTGGGTACTCCAGTTGAGTTTCTGGCACCAGAGGTAGCAGTTGGCTTGCCAGCCAGCCCTGGGAGCGATGCCTGGGCCCTCGGTTGTTGCATATTTCGACTCCGGTCCGGGGAGGGCCCATTTTCAAACTATGAGGTCACTTCTCCTGGGGATTTGATGAGGATCATTATCCAAACCATAGGGGATATGCCTCTTGAGTGGCAGGATACCCTCTGGGACTACGACGGGCAGCCAACAAAGGATCCTAGCAAAGGTAAGCGGCTCGAGAAATGGGAGGGCGAACGGTCCTTGAAGGATTTAGTCTACAAGATATGGGACCAGCCGGAGGGTGATGTCGTCCAGACGGGCACGACTTGGCCGGAGCATAAAGTGTGGGACGACGACAACAAACCGTTTCCCTCTTGCTTCTCGAATATGGTATGGAAGCCTACGGCCACTAAGGTAGACAATGTCTACCTCTTTGGCTACGATGACGAGTCGGACGCGCTGCTAGAGGCAATGCCTAAGATCGCGGAACTCGAGGCTGCCTTGCTCTACGACCTTTTGTCTAAGATTTTTGTCTACGACCCGAAGAGGCGGCCGACCGCCGACGAGATACTCAACCACCCTTGGTTTTATATGGATGGCCAGCTTGATTGATGGAGGTTCCGAAGCACGGGAAAGTGGCAAATGCTGTACACGTCATATACATGAACAGGTCTTGGGCCAGGTCTTGGGCTGGGAAAGGCACAAGCCCTACCCTCTCTGCTTTTGGCACAAGTTCTGGAAGCCCACAGCTATTAAGATAGGGAATGTATATCTGCATGGTTATGACGATGAGTCTGATGATCTCTTGCAGGCATTGCCTAAGATCCCGGAGAGGCGAGGCAGCCTTGTTAAATGAAACCCACGGCCTCGCGACGTCCTTCGTCATGAAGGGTGGAGTATTCACGTTGGTCACCTGAGCCTTTCTGCCGGTTCGGAAAATTTGCCGAAGGCCATATTTGAAGGCTGCTTCATCTTCGCGTCCCCTTAAAGAGAACCCTCTAGCCATTCTTTCCTCGCCCGTTTAGAACAGTCGTATGGAAAGTCTTGTTCGCTCAGACGAAGCTCTCAGACACGGAAAACCACGGCACAGCTGCTACCAGCTGTCCCGCAACCTCCTTCCCGGTATGGCGGATCATGGAATATTGACAGCTGCCTGACTGACATTTGAACTTCGTAGTCCTTCAACCATTCGCTTCTACTGTCGATGGAAGTCCTCATCACAACCCCAGCGGAGCTGCGCCGCACGTATCGGGACAGCATCAAAAACGCACCCCAATCAAGAAGAGTGTCGCCCCGTAGCGTTTTCGCAGCATCTTCATATCGAAACCACGAGTTGTTGTAGCAAGGGAGATGTCGAAATGCGTGATAGAGCCGATGGCGTTTTGAGCGATGAGTGAGGGTTGGACATGGTGAAGGGCTTGAGACGGTTGCGTGCTCCCACCCAGTCGTGAGTCCTTAGCTTGCTCACCAGCAGCGCAGCGCTCCTCGGGCAGGTTGATTGTGGACATGCTTACGGACACCCCGAGGTGTCGGTGCGGGTAGCCGCGCCTTTCCTACGATCGTCCAGCGTCGTTGCCCTCGTTGGTACGCCACTTTGCGCAAGCTCGCTTGATTGATTGATTGATTGATCGATTTTTCTCGTTTCGAGTCACCAACCTATAGAGGTTATGCTGCGCAACGGTAAAGCAGAGCTTCTGCCTACGCACAAAAGGACTCAAAAGACGCCAAAATTAAGAGAAGAGAACAGGGTATCACAGATGATGGCCGCTAATGTGCTGTATTAGCTACACCCTCTATCCCACCACAACGAGTGGCGGACTGCAAGTTGTCGAGTTGCGCGATTCTGAAAATTCCTTGCGAACCGTATCACTCCTTACAGAGTCCAATTGCCATGCCACTGCAGCCAAACATGCTGCCCGACTGCCACATGGTGGACTCTGAAGTTCGCTCTTCAATATCGGTGGGGTGGGCGCGAAGGCGGGAAAAGAATGCTGGAAGCTAAAGGCATGGCCATTTGGCAACTTCGCAACCAGGGAGTCTTTCATTTTGATGATATGGTCGGAAAAAGTCAATGGCCAAAAGGGAGTTGTGGCGACCCCGGTAGAGATACAGTGGAAGGCTCGTTGCCAGTATCGTAAAAGTATGCATGGTAACAGCTCTGCGACAAGCCGGAAGCTACACCTCATGCCTCCCAAGTCCTGTCGGTCCCGTTGTACTGCCCAGCGTGGGAACTCGTAAGAGGGGACCAACGAGAAGGATAAAGAAAATCAGCGAGGGAGGGAACCGGCCTGTGGAACACTCTAGGCGCCCAAGGAGGAGGCGGCATCAATGGAAGCTGTTGAGCTTCGACTGGTGAATCGATCGTCAAACCTTGAGAGCAGTGGAATCTTGAATAGAACTTCCCATGACAGCCGTGCACAGCAACCAACAACCGATAACTATGCCACGCAAGAATTCTTTGGTGGGGGAAAAGAACGAACTCTGTATTGCAGTCCTCTACACAGCTCTCCAGAAGTACAACACCGAGAATGTGGCGGCCCCAATCCACAGCCCTATCCGCCTGCTGCACCTCGCTTCCGGGCTCCAGGAACTAGGTGATAGACCCAGCCCTGTCGGGACCATTCTAGAGAACCGGTATGCTTAGCCTGCAATCTCCGTATCATCAATTTAACTTAAGCTCAAATAGCTAACCAGCTCGTTACACATAGAGTATCTAACCCAAACCTGTTGCTTAGATATACAGTTCCATGTATAGCCCTTCCCGTAGTAAACCCTAAGCACTGTATGTCAAGCTCGCTCACTTTCCCTTGTCGAACCCGAAGTTCTTGTTGCCTTTGCCCCATCCGCCATCTCACTCCCCAGTTTGTTTGCTAGCGCTCCCTTGACCTGCAGTCCTAGCTCCATCTTTGCCGCGTGGAGGTATCTGCCTCGGTGCCGTCGGCGCGGTCGCCGTGTCGTAACGAATGAAGGCACCATCAAAGGTCTTTCCATGGAATTCATCTGGGTCCACTACCCTCCCCCTCCGCGCATTCTCGTGTTCCTCCTCAGCGTAGAGCAGAATGTCAAAGAGAGTAATGTGGGGGATGGAAATAAGTTTGTTGTCGGGAGAGTCGCGATGCAGGACATCGGCCGGGCAGAAGTCCAAGAGCCACAGTTCTAACGCACCATCAACCAGCTCACCCTCAGTATCGCGGAAAAGCGTCCAGCCAGTTTCACTGACGCCGTAGGTGTGTTCCGTGGCGTACACGCGGTAGATGCAGTATGATGCTTCATTTAGGTCGCCGGTGCGAGCTCCTTCGCTTGTGGCCTTGTTCGGATTCTGGTACGCCAGCTTATGCCAATGATAGCCTTTATGTCGCCATTTGAGCCAAGGACATACTCATTTACCTTCTTTTCCACTCTGGACTTGTCATGAGAGTAGGCTACTTCAAGGGTGATTGGAGGGAACTTGTACCCTTTATAACGTGTGGAGGCATCGGGGCTTTTGTAGCTGCCGGGACCGAGGCCAGGCAGGTCCACTCTGGAGGTATATCGAGGCGCGATGTTCGCGGCAATGGTGGGAATGGCGGAGTCGGCTGGGGCTTCGGAAGCGAGCTTGTTGACATGCTTGATTACTGTATCTTCTGTTTCCGTAGCAGCGATATCACGCATGGTGGTAGCCATGTGGATAACGAGCTCGCCGGTCTTCGCGGTCCAATCCGTACGCAGCTTGTCGATGGCCCAGGAGTGGAGCTTAGGATCGTTCTCAATTTCCGCTTTGAACACAGCGTACTCGTCGGACGTAAGAGTAATGTAGAAACTGTCTGAGGAATTCTGGTATGTACCGCTGCAGATTTGTTGAACTACAAGAAGGGCTTGGTCGGTGGGAGAGAGAATCGTAGCAGGTGTTGTGGGAGACGACGAGCGAAACGAGGGTGTGGCTGTGCAGTCTTCGTCGCTGGAGTTGCGTGGTGACGCCATGGTAGTTCCGTGGGTTGTCCTCGAGGCACATTGAACATGTTAACGATTGCATCGCCAAACGCCTAAATAGACTATGCCCTACCGGAACGGCAAATATTTACTCCGCATACATACATCATAGGGGGTCAAGGCGCTTGGGAGCTCCAATCTAGTGAATAGACTCATGCGAATTGCCTTCCAAGGGTTTTAGCTATAAGTTCTAATCTCCTGAGGCTGCGAATGCACTCGTCCTCGGTCTTCTTCGAGTCTCCTCTGCGATCTCCATCTCAAGTATCTGACCAGCTTCCTTATTGCGGCCGCTCCACGTATATTATATGGTCTTGTGGTCATTCACTCACATTCACATCTGAGCTCGAGGACGAGCCATAGAAACCAGCGCTAATGCATGGGCATGGGCATCACGCGTGGACTGTGGGCTGTGGCTACGTATACCTTATTCTGCTGTGAGCCTCGGCGCCGGAGAACAAGATATAAACAGTTGAGTCGGGTGTTGGAAAGGTTCACGTGACCTTGACATTCGCCCTCGGTAGTAGGATCAGCACGCAACACCAGACTCCGCGTATCTTCACGATAGAATGGGCTTTCTTTGGCAGTCGTCTAGGGTGCTGTTGAAAGGGAAAAGCGAATATTTTATTTCATTTAGTTATGAGACGAGGTCATCTCGTGTATAAGAAAAGAGGAAGAACGGAACGCAAGAGGAAGAAACAGCTTGCCAAGACAGACAGCCGCAAGCTACATCTCCCGTACGCGTTATGTAGTATATTTTGTCGTAAACTGGTTCTCCCTCAGCAGGGCGCCAGAGTGATCGCGCGCAAGCCTGACGATGCTCGAGACTCCAAAGACATTTAGCGCCTTTAGCGAGGTCTTGGCGGATTATGTCATGCGAATCTCGACACCACGTCATTCTCCTCCTCTCATACTCATCCTCATCCTCACCGACATTGCCCACTTCTTTCAACGCCAATGCTCCCCTGTTAATGCAGCCGTTCATGCCGCGGAAACGTGCGCGAGAACCAGAGCCCGTCCCCCTCGAGCCCGGTCTTGGGCGCCGGAAGCGTCGCTGCGTGCACCCGGCCCAGCGCTGCCAGTCTGTCCCGCCTTCCGTCAGCCTCGCGCCATCCACGCCACTGCCGCTCACGCCCGGAAACCTCCAGCTCCTGGACGAGGCATCGCCTAGCGAGTTCGGCGAGTGCATCGAGTCCAGCGAGTCCAGCGAGTCCAGTCGTCCAGACGAGCCCTCCATGGCCGGTGACGATGAAGCCGCGAACCGAAAATCCATCGACAGCTACACCAAGCTCGCGGCGCATGGCATCTGCATCTGCCCCGCGAATATACACGCCCTGCCCGCAGAGCTCGCCGACTTCATCAAACGGATTGTGCGCGCCGAGCGCGAGACAACGCCTTCGGCAACCACAATTGCGCAGAAGGCCCCACAAGCGTCCGGCCTGGGTGAGCAAGCAGCCATCGACCTCCTCTGCGCCGACTTGCTCTTCAAGGGCGAAGGGCCCGCCGGCGGCGGCGGCGAGCGACTAGTGCAGTCTCTACCGAAGCTCAACTTGAACACTGCGTACCTGCCAGACGCAGACAGCTTCGCTGCAAAGGAAGCCGGGCCGCTCTCCCAGGCTCAGCCCGACACGGCCATTGGGTACATTACTAGCACCCAGGGCGAACGCGGCGCTGTCGAAGCGCCGCTAGATAAAGACCAGGAGATGACATTGGCCAGGTATGCTAGAGCCAAGCTGATGAATGCTTGTGGGCAGACATGCAGGCGCTGACACATGGGATAGGAAAGCCCTCACCTCCTCGCTCCACTTCCCATTCCTCACCTGCCAATGGAAAGGATACACCGGCTCCGAAGGACAGTATCACGCGTCGCTCCAGGGCGGTCGCGATGGTGCCTGCGTTGTCAATTACCTCCACCACTTCTTCACTGAGGCGGGCCAAACACCTTCCGTAGTCGACACTTGCCACTTTTCAGTGACTTCAGACATCCAGACCTTCCGCTTGTGGGTACACTGGCGCAAAGACTGCGGCGGTGATCGTGGTACCATCCATCATATGAAGTGCATCAAGAGCGCCTTCTCTGAGCTGCCCGAGGAGGACGAAGACGCCATGAAGCTCTTGGTGGACTTCCGCAAGATGCTGCGGAATATTGCGAGCTACGCGACTAGTACCAGATTGGAACGTATCAAGCAGGCTATTGGAGATCTGCGTGTTCGCATGGAAGCCGAGCAGGCGTCCAGGGCCCCATCTCGATCCTCGTCTCGACGGTCGAAGAAGTCTAGCAAGTCTTCTCTCTTCGCGCTCCCGACTCCCCCGGCCTCACAGGCTCCCCCGGCAAAGCGGCTCCGCCAGGACGGCACCTGAGACACTATCCGATTCCTATGGTCGAAGAAGCATCCGCATTGGGATCCTGTTTCACTGAAACACCCTCGTTGAAGTTGTTCATTGACAGAGCATTGGCACCGAGTATCGTCATTTTTCCACAACGCGGCATCAACCTGCGTCAATTCTCACCATGTCCGTACCCTAATTACCCCTCAGGGTTCTCGCGCTCACAAAATTACAGGTCAACAACATCGCCCATATGCTGCTCGTATCCAACCCGTCCCCGCGAACCGGCGTCCCAACAATGAGTGTCGACACTATCAATGAACAAATTCCGAGAATGAGGGCAGAGGACACTGAAGTGATTGCGAATGAGGAGATAACAATGCCCGAGGGCCCCACGGTAGTCACGAGGATTCCAGCGATGGCATTGATGGGGTAGCAACAATGGTGAGGTTTATTTGCAACGTGAGGGTTCCGTGTGTAACGCCGTTCGTTAACACGCTCGCGGAAGGGTAGTGGGAGGGATGCTAGGAGAAATAAAGGAAAACGACGGCGGGGAGAGATAGCAATGCAAAAAGCCGAAGAAGTTGAGCGGGAGGAAGTCAGCCTACCTTTGTACAATCAGTCGCGCACCATGCGCATCATTGGTCTTAATAACCTCTTCTGCTTTTCTTCTTGCAGCCTTAATACCACGCCTCGAGCAACTTACGGCCTCCATGGAAACGCCAGCAGTCTATCGCATCGCTGGTGAGTGAGGATCCCGCTGAATTGCCCGTTCTATTGTTGATTTCGGATATTTCTGCTTCATCCGAAAGTGACTGTCTGGATGCCACCACCTTCCCCCAATCCAATATCCGCAGCCAAAGACTAAGACCCTACGCTCAGCATTACTATCGGTTTAACCAAGGATTTTGTTAGTCGAAGCTGGGACCGACTCCCTGAGCATCCGAGTTAGTAGAGCAGTCACTTATTTCCGTTGCGTCTCCTCTACCTCTCGGCTTACTCATCCGCAGCGAGGCACTCCTTGTACAGCGGCTGCTCATCGATGCCGTCGCCCTCGGAGGCGTGGAAGCGCGGGTCAAAGGGAGAGACCAATCAGCAGGCCAGTCGTCCTTGAGCATACGCATGATGCCGAAGTAGTCACAGTTTATCTGCCTGAAGCTGGCCTCTTGTTCCGGCGTCTTGGGGTCCAGCTGCATGTACATGCGATGGCTCACGTCGAACAGCTCCTGCAGGTGCCGGGTGAGCAGACGCACGTCGAGAAAGGTGGTCGAGAAGGTGGTGAGGAGGTCGACAACGCCGTTGACGGCGAGCTGCATCTTGGTGCCGAGGCGCGTGAGGTCTGAGCGGGCATTGCCGGAGGGCACGAAGACGTCGGCGTCGCTGCTGCCGGTCCATTCACCTCCTTTCTTGACTATTCGTCCCGATGAACAAAGTTATTCCGCTCCCATTATGGGAAGAAGTTGTGTGGCGGAGCAGCCGTTCCCTGAGTAATTGTCAGCTCAGCTTCACTTCACGGGTGGGGGAAGGGAGGATGATACCGTGGACAACGACCTCCTTATCCTTCTAGTCAAATGAATGGTCCCATACCGTAAAATGAACCATATGTCCCTTCAACTCCTCCTTGCCTTGGACCTCACGCTTTTTGGGCATACTAAGTGCGCCTACTGCGCTCACCAAGATCTTCGCTTTCCTCACCTTCCTCTGCTTTGTCTTCAGGTCCAGAACAGTCACCGTCCAGACCATTTCTACCTCACTCTACTCCGCCTTCTCCACAACTGAGCGGAACTTGGTATGCACCACGACACGATACTTCTCAGCGACGGAGCGGAAATGGGCTTGGGTTTCAGGTTGTATTGAGTATTTGCGCGTCCAATCCAGTTTTGAGAGCGAAAGAGTAGGAATAGAAGTGTGAAGGTATCTGTCTTTCTCGGTATTTCTACGTAGTTCGTTCCAAATCAGGCGAGAGCACTCTAGATAAGGCGTTACCGCAACTATTAGATGACATCATTTCAAATCTCCTTACACGCATTAGATTGGAGGCCTCTGCGTTACTTGCTTGTGGCAAGCGTCGAGAGGAACGATGACGTTGCTCCACATTTCTTTTCTCCAACTCTGATCATTGAGGCTCTTTGCGCGAAGACACCACTCAATTACTTCGGCGAAGTCGGGGCCGGCTTCTTCGCCCACCTCTTTGCTCCATTGGAGGGCTGCTGCAAGATCCAACATCGGCTTCGTAGCAGCGTTTCCAAGCGGCAATTGCTTGCGAAACTTGTTGGTTTCGAGAGTTGTGCCGAAACAGAGCTCAAGGAGGCAAATACCAAGGCACGATGTGGCATCCGTCGCGGGTCTAGAGGAATGCTTGGATAGTTCACCGCGAATGTACGGCTGACCGAGTCCTGATGACCCTGAAGGTGCTGCATCCTGGAGGAATACGACATTCACCTTTAGAGGGGAGCGAAGCCAGGGGGTGCAGCCAAGCCGGAGAAACCAGGAGGCGATAGTAAGCGCGAGAAAGTAGCGCTTGCGGCGGGTTAGGGGGTGGAGGAGCTTGTCTAGAGTAATTACTGCGCCGCTAGCTATAGTCGACGTTTGAGAGTCTGGGTATACTACGAAGCGGTGTCCATCTTCGTTTAGGAACCCAAAGCAGGCCGGATGGGCAGTTGAGAGTGCAGTACAAAGGTCCTGGATTAGGTTCATCGGATGTGGATTTCCCTGTGGACGAATTTGATCTTTGGGGCTTGTGATGCGTACTTTGCGTGCTGATCGGTTGGCGTTGGTGGTGACTGCTCAATATCCGGCATCGTCTCGATCCTGGTTTCCCTCCAACACTGAGTTCCAAGAGAGGCTCCCATATCAAAAAGTACGCCGAATTCGATCTTATCAGACGTCGCGTCTTGGAGTTGAAGGTTCGCAACATGATTGGCGCAATCACATTGCCACGCCTTCGATAAAGCTCCATGTAGGCGTTTCGCATGCCGCCAATATTCGTTAACCTTCCAATTGGCGAGTGAGGATGCCATCTCCGTGCCTCGGCTTTTCCGTGCGGCTGCTATTTGGTCGGTGCTTTCGAGCAGATTGCGCATCCGGTCATTAGCCTCCTGAAGCTGGGCAAAGAGGCTCCCTCGCAACGATTTTCCCAGGCTGAATTTTAGCCGCTTTGCTTGAAACTCGACATTCGCCATACTCAAAATTTCCTTCCTCGATGAACTCTGCTTGACAACTTTGTGATTCTATTCTTGGGTTAGCTATCAGCCGTTAAGTAATCGGTGTGCCGAGTGGAATCTTGCCTCATTGACCCTTACTTGGAAGTTTGGGTTATGAACCCCCAGTTCTTTCTTGAGAGACTCCATGAGCTCATTGACGTTTTCCATGATTTCGAGGAAGACATCATACGACCTAGGCAAACGCTCCTTCAGCCTGCCCTCTAGCTTTTTGTCTTTCCATCCTTGACCGGCAGGGTCAGCCATGAGTTTCGTCGGCTCATCATCATCCACGACCAAGGGCAAGAGGAATCGTTCGATGTTGCCTTCGAAAAGAATGCGGTGGTAGTTGAGGTCGTGCCTCCATTTCGTATACGCGCGCTGTATCCGCCACCAGTCCCACAGCACCTCAGCCCCCTCTCGATACTTTTCTAGCGCGTGGATAAGAATTGGAAAGGCACCGAGCACGAGTCCTGCTATTTCAATGCCGCTCATAGTGTTGAATTGAGTGCCCTGTGTTGAGTGGCATGACGGAGATGTGAATCAGGCTGTCCCAGGTGTGACAGTGCACAACGTGACCAGGCTGAACGATGAATGGGTGATTGGGGGCCAAAATCGAGAGGACCTGCCTTGCTCCCATTTTGCTTCGTCTTATAGCTTTGGCTCATGGCCTACTTGTCGACTTCGCGATTCTTCCCACGTCTACTGGAAGTTGAACTTCGGCACCAGCGATTACGACATGCAGCGCTCACTTGCGGCCTCCTCAATCAAGTGCGCACATCACTTCATCGAGCTTTCCTCCCTCTTCGACGACCCGCAATGCGAGGTTCGCTCAGCCTTACAACAGGCGGCGGTTGATGACCAGTCTGAACGATTTAGAATCTGGGCTGGGAATTTGGGAGCTTTCCAAAGACTTCCGTCCGAAGCCTCTCTTGACTATCGGTTGCGCTACTCCAGAAAAATTGCGGCACAAATCGAAGAGCTCCTAACAGACCTGCTAAATACGCTGGATCATAGTGAGACTCCTTTAGCGCTTGTCGTTCGCTGCTGACTCTTCATAGTACTCGCAATTGCCCAGGGGAATAGGCCGAATCGTCAAGCCGAGTTCGAGGACGGGGAGAGAGAAGACACAGATAATTCTGGGCTACAAAGGCCAACAAGTCTGACTGATTCCTTTGGCAACAACCAGGCAGCTATTCAGGAGGATGCACGTTTGTGCGAAGCGCAAGAGTTCTTCGAGAGTGCTAAAGAAACCATCGCGAGCCTATTCCGTATCTCCATTCTGATCCGGAAAGCCAGTCCAAGAGACAGGTTCGCGCAATCCTTAGCGTCCAATCACGCGCCTTTCGATCCAGCGTTTGATATACACCATGTACGCCACAAGTTTCCTCTTCTAGACGGCGAGGACCAGGCATGGCTCGCAGAACGACTAGTCAAGGCTATCACGCAGCGTAGGCAATACTTACAGTATGCCCGCGATCACCGGAACAAGCTCAGCAAGGAGCCATCAGATTTATGGCAGCCACAGGATGTTTCACATGAGGAACATGCCTTTCCAGCATCAGGTCAGCTCAAGCAATTGCGAACCGGAAAGACCAAAGCGAACCGACCAGAAAGCACATTGAGTGCAACAGTAGCCTCCACATTACGTCTCACCGATATCACAATGTCACAGCAAGATTTCCAGGAAGACCTGTCTCAGACCTCCTATGCGCAGTCGATTGTTGAAGGTGGGACCGAATCGCGTCTGGAACTCCCTCGCCTATCCGATGTTTCCAAAGGTGCAGAAACATTCGAATGCCCGTTTTGCTTCACAATTCAAAGCATTCAAAAAGAGGGCTCTTGGAGGAAGCACGCATTTTCCGACTTGAGGCCTTATGTGTGCACGTTTGCTGAATGCGAACTTAAGCTTTTCCCCAGTCTTCGCGACTGGTCTGAGCATGAACAGAGGCATAGAGTCCAATGGTATTGTCACTTCTGCAACACGGGAAACTTCGAAACTCTGGAGAAGTTCCAGAGGCATCTTCGGCTCCTCCACATTCTGGACCTAACGGACGATCAGCTCGATGCTCTCGCCGAAGCCGGTCGGCGTACAGTCGATCAGATTTCTGCGCTCGAATGTCCTTTCTGTCACGACTGGGAACACAAGCTGAGGGAGGCAAATCCGGATATCATACCCGAAGGGAGTGTGGTCGTGACGCCGCCCCAATTCATGCAGCACGTTGGCGCGCACATGCGACAACTCGCTCTCTTTGCGGTTCCGCGCGGTTATCTGGAAGGAGATGGTGGTGCTGGCTCAGCAGCCAGTATGGCCGCCGTTCACGTAGCGAACGTAACCTCGAATACCCGTTCTGTTAGACCCTCTCTGGACTTCAGTACGATAGACCCCGCAGAATGTCCTATTCCAGACGAAGAACCTAGAGAGCACGACTTCTCTGATGCCCGAGTGGACCAACGTCGCATCGCACCTTTCTCCTCTTCCCGACTGACGGGAGAAGAAGGCAGAGAGGAACGAATTCAAGCGACATCAGACCCAAGATCTAACACGCTTCCTTCACATTCCCGGGTGGGGAGCAACCTCGGAGGACGCGGCCGCTCCCAGAGCCCACGGGACATTGGTCACGACGGTATTTATCATCGAAATACGGGCCGTGGTTCCCCCCTTGGAAGGGCTGATACCTGGGATATGAAGTACGTCAATATCTGACCAGTGAAATATGCAATTGCTGACGTTAATCTCACGTAGTCCCGAACCGAGCGCAGGCGGTCCTACCGATCATGGCCCCACAAGTACGGTTAGTAGAATCATCCAAAATGCGAAATGTACCCTAACGTAAAGCTCTGCTTCAGGCCCGATTTATCTTCCGTATCGATGAGATAATAGAGCATGCAGACGCCATCTCTAATGTCGACAATCGAGGTTGCTGGGCGCCCTTCAAAGACCCAGGTGCAAACGTAAGAGCCAGGAAAGGCGTATCTGGCATGTGGTGGCTTTGTGACAGTCAGCAGATATACCGCTGTGGCTCGTTTCCACAAGGCGCTTCCATATATAGTGTCTGGTCGGTCTATTACAGTAGTGGACACGGATTTTGGGTGCTCTGTGGAGACGCCACAGAGCCCGTGTGCCACGAGATCTGGCATCCGCTCCGATTCGATCACAACAGTACTGATTATTCTTCGTATTTGACAAATTCGGGACAGCATCCAACCCTCCTCGTACAACGGCCTGGCCAGATGTGGCCAAAGATGCTGCTTCCGGACATATACCACACGAACGCTTACTCAACACATCACGCTTATGGAGGCCTCACAGGAGATTTGCCCATTTTTCTCGCCTTGATCGCCTTCTCGATAAAGCCCGAGAGCCTGGCTCAGATCCTTCCGCAAATGTACACGGATTCCAGGTGGAAAACGCACAACGTCCCCCATGGTCGTATATTGGGCAAAAGAATCGTCCAATCCTTCTGCTCTTTAGTTATGATGCCTTATATATTCGGTAACATCGTACGTTAGCTATTAGACCATCTGCAAGTAGAAGACTCGCTAATTGATGTTTTCAGGCATCGATAAACGCGGGGTCGTTGTATATGTATACACTCCCCCTGAAACTTGGGCCGGAAGCTTTACAGCAAATGATCTGCGGGCCTACGAAAAGGGTGAGTACGGTACATATTATGGATGAATGGAAATTTGTGGTATTGGCAAGATATGAGCGCGGAAATACAAACATTAGTATATGGAAATGTATGGCAGAGGAACCAGACTGTATTAGAAGTTCAGACTCGCTCAATTTCCTGTGTTTTTCGATCTGCGTGCGTCGAGGAAGGAAAACAGCTAGCCTGAGTTTTGTCAAGTACCTAGGTAGGTTTGCGGCTTGGGATCGTGACTTAAAGCCATCATAGCTACTAATGTCTCAATAAAAATGCACCCACAACCGCCCAATGGATCGTGGACAAGCTTATTGAGAGCTACGACCTGTTATCTCGATTGCAATCTTGAGGGAATGAATTGCTGAGAAAGATGGAGCCCGCATTCCTGATTCGCCCGCTAGCCGCTCCGCGTCCCGCCCCACATCCATACAAGCCCGACGTGAACGTCAACAACAGGGACGTCAACATGAATGTTGGTCCTCGTTACGAGGCGCACAAATCTTTGAAAAGATGGAAGCATCCAATATGGTATGAACAGAGTGAAAGTGCAAAAGGAAGTAAAGACGAGAAGATCAGATCCGGTGGCGGTCCATGCTCTGTGCTTTCTTTTCGGCCCAGCATCCTCCGACAGCGGACGTCCGCATCCACTAGAAGTTGGACAACACTTTGTCCGGCAGCTGATGCATTCTTCAGCTCTACAGCATGCACATCGCTTATTCACTCATGCTTCGCCTTGCAGCCTATGGGTTTAGCGCTCAGCCTTGCGCCATCACCCAAACTGGAAACAGTTCTTCAGCTTCGCTTGATCCTTGATCACTGCACCCTTTTCCGGGCCGGGAGAACTCACGTCTACAGTGCATATGCTTGATTCTTAGGGATGGAGCTGCCAACTCCTACTGAACAGATCGAGCTTGCCGTCTGGCGCCAGAGGATTGCGTCGGCAAGGCAGAAGTTCAGCTTGATCATTCCAGAAGTCATGGGCGAATGAGAGAGTAGTTACTCTGAAGTCTGCCTCACTCATGCAAGCCACGCGCCGCCTTCATGCACGCCCGCCCAAATCCGGATATGAGATGCCGCTGATCGCCCTGGTCGCTTTTTCCTTCTTCCGTACTTAAGCTTCCGGTCACCTTGTTGGCGACGATCTAGTAGGCCCTCTTTGAGATCCCAAACCATGGAGCCGCCCAATGATCAACCGCCCAAGATTCGAGACACGGGACTAACGGTGCTCTTCGATAAGACGACACCAGGCAATCAAAACGTCGAGTATGTCTGTCCGCCGCCAGCTATTGTCCATGCTACTGACGCTCTATGCAGTTTTGTCTTCGTACACGGCCTAAACGGCCACCCGAAGAACACCTGGACCCATGGCAACGGCTTCTTCTGGCCTTGGGAGCTGCGAAAAGAGTTCACCAAAGCTCGAGTGATGACGTTTGGCTACAATGCCGGGATGGGCTCGGAGCTGACCGAAAATTTCATCCGTATTAAAGGCATTGCCTCCACCTTGAACGGTGCATTGGCGAACAAGAGGATCAAGGCGGAGGTATCTATGACACCCAAGCTATAGCATCCACGCCGTATTAGGTTGCCTAACAGGTTAATGTAGGAGCAAACTCGGCCGGTAATCTTCGTCGCCCATAGCCTCGGTGGGCTTGTTGCAAAAGCGGTTCGTTGATCGTTGTCCCTGCCGAGTAATAGTAACTAAATAGGGCGAAGGCCGCGGTGGCAGCGTCGAAGACGGAGGCATCAGGAGCGAATGACATCGATAAGCTCTACGCATCTATGCGGGGCTTCATGTTCTTCGGGACTCCTCATGCCGGTAGCGCTGTCTTCGCAAAGTTCCGGGTCAAAATCTTGCAAAAGATGGCAAAGGCTGCTTTCGCTGAGATACCGCCCAAACTGGAAAACGCTCTTCAAGCGGGATCAGACGAGGTGCTGGATCTATCCGAGGACTTTCGTAAAATTAGCCTTTACGTGCATCTGAAATTACTCGTTGCATCTTTCTACGAGCAGAAGGCAACATTTGGCCTTGGCGATAGGGTAAGTCTGCTGTCGTTACCATGGACCAATACTCACAGTGTCCTTCAAGGTCGTCGATGAGTTCTCAGCGGCCATTGGCTATTCAAAGGCCAACGACCTGACGCCTATAAATGCTGATCATATCAACATGGTCAAGTTCGAGGATGATGAAGATGGAGACTTTGACAACGTCAAGGGGCTGCTGTTGAGGTGGGAGACGAGGCTGACAGAGCCAGGTCAGAATGTTTGATTGCTTCACTCCCTCCTTCACTTAGATGTAGAGAATACCAACATTTGACGCGTTTCCAAGGTCAACCCCTAGTTCAGCCCTCTACTATGGGCCCTTCGCTTCCCCAGGTGTTAAGCCAGCTCCAAGGCTACCCCACCGTGGTGCAGCTATTCTTTTTCGACCATCAGCAGTCTTATCTTGAGAGCCTGCCGGCCACAGTTCGAAACCAAGTCCCATTGCCTCAAAATTTGGGCCAGATCCTACCATTGCTCGGTAGCATCGGGCAACCAGGTATCGCGCAGTCAGGTATGCCGTCTGAATCTCTCGGGATCTACTCGTCCACGGCTGACTTTCAAAGACACACCTGATGCCGAAAGCAGCAGACCCAGCAGACCGGGTCTGGTACAGACGAATTCTGAAACCATAGCTGAAGAGGGGAATGATACTTCCACCACCATTCCCCGAGTTCTTGTCCAGGAGATTGATGAGGGACCTACTGACTTGCCGCATACTCACAGCAACGAATCAGGGTCTATCCACGATCTACCTACTCAGCCTTCAAGCCAGACGCCGCTAAGTGGGCCCGGCTCTCCCGTAGAAGATTCTGCGCCAAAGCATCCGATTTTCACACTCAGTGGAAGGGCGAGTCTGCTGTGTTTCGGTGACACCCACGAATCTCTCAGTTTAGCCCTACGCTCACAAAATTATAGATTCTGGGGGTGTGCGAACTCTTTCCTCTCTATTTCTGCTTAAGGACATCATGGCCCGGCTTTCGTATGAGCTTAACCAGCCTGAGCTCCGTCCATGCGATGTCTTCGATATGATAGGTGGGACAAGCATGGGTGGGTAAGTCAAGATTCCCTAGCCATTGAAGCAACCAACACGAAACGGAAAGCTGATTGATCCCCTAGGCTTATTGCTATCATGCTGGGGCACTTTAGAATGAGCATAGATGAGGTCATCAAATTCTCTCTTGACTTGTCTCACGGGGTGTTCCGTCGACAGCCAACGGGATTCGAACGGACCATAGCCGTCGTTCGGGGAGGCAACCGATACCGCTCGGCTCCGTTAATTGCAAGTCTGAGCAGACTTGCGGAGGAGATAACTGGGAGCAAGAACAAACGCTTCTATACAGAGAACCAGTCGAGTTGCAAAACGTAAGTGGCATCGAAGTCAACGTACTAGCATTCTCTAAATATGTTCATTGCAGATTCGTAACACTCTATGCAGCCAACAAGAACCAGGTCCAGGTTTTCAGAGATTATTCTTGCGGTGAAATGCATCAGACAGACGTCTCGGTTGTAGACCTCATGAGAGCTTGCATGGCAGCTCCTACGTACTTCAGCCCAGTTCAGATAGACGGAGAAACCTACATGGATGGGAGCTTAGGAGGCTCTAACCCATCGTCGTTTGCCGTCCGCGAAGCGAAGATGTTATGGGACATTGATCCTGACGACATCGGTGTCTTTGTTAGCCTCGGGTGCGGGACTCGCAGACCGCATCGGCTCGGAAGTGGCCCTCTCAGCTCTATCTCTCTAGCCAAGGCATTGGTTCATTCTGTAACCGAGAGCGAGTCTACGCACGAGGAGCTCGCGAGCCTCTTCATGAGAGGAAGAAACTCGGGCGCTTACTATCGCTTCAACGTTGGCGAGAGTCTGGGTGATATCGATATCGACGAGGTGCAGAAAGTCGAGGAGATCACCGCCATCACCAGAGCGTATGCCAGTAGAACATCTATCAGAACGCAGATATGGAGCTGTGCGCAATCATTGAGCAGTCGATATGTGGCTATTTGGATCAACAGCGCGAACGAAAACGAGACGCGGATCCGGAGTACGCAGATCGGAAGCATTTTACGCGCACGGGAAGGCAGGATTGAGGAGCGACTTGCCGAAAATACGCGCCAAAGGGATAAACTTCTGGTGGAGCTTGCAGAAACCCGCTCCCTGTTCGGCCGGTGGGAAGCATGGGAAGCTGCGCAGCAGCAAGAAAACAAAGAGACATAACCCCATGAAGGATGCCATCGTAGATCTCTTGCTCTTATGGTTATGGACACTTACCGCCGTTTGGAGCCCGGCGTCAAAGCACTTTGCTTACCCAGCTCGATAGCTTCTAGAAGAGCGAATCTCAACGAATGCGACGAAGCACTGTCCTGTTTATGGTAGCCTAGTGCCATGACTCGCCTTCTACTACGTATTAGATTCACAGACTGACAGATATACGGCTTATAGTTGCGGCATCCCTGCGGCATGCCTTCTATAGCCCGAAGAGGGAACTTGTCTGGGCCATCGTCGGAGTATTTGTCAATGTCGGCGACACCAGTGGGAGGACCAAGTACAGTACAGGTACTACCGCTTCCGCAGGGGGCATCAGCCAGGAGTCTCAAGGAGGGCAAGTAGAAGTTAAATACTGGGGTTGCAGCTTAAATACACCGGCTCATAGTTTCACCTGCGAAAGCATGCAAACCTGCGCAGAGGGAACTCACATCCATCCCTACATTACTATGAGCGGGCACATGGGACCATTCGACGCATCATATCCCTTCCAAACCTCATAGGATAAGATGCAGTAAATGCCTGGCCACTTATCCTCCGGGTCTTCCATCGTATTCTATCGTAGAACAGTCGGTAACAAGTCTCATGACCATCTATATCCGCCTTTCCCTTTGCTCGGAAATATTAATATACATCTGGGAAGCACGCAGAAGGCATGTTTATTAGTGCTACTACGCCCTACCTAGGAAGTGGGAGTCGTCGCGACACCAAAAATTTCGCTACCAAAAGGAAGGGTAGCAGGCAAAAGAACCCTCGTGGTTTATCCTCGCTCATACGTCACCTAGGTACCAAAGGTACGACGTGTGTTTGGCCTCAACAAATTCATGGAATAACTTAATTCGCACACTTGACCTTTCATTTGTTTCCTACTCCTCCACCACACAAGTGCCGCACATTCACTTCATCTAAACGCATTCCCTCTACGCACGCTCCTCGCCAATATGGAAAGAGCCCTCTGTGAATGGATCACAATCATCGTACCTTGGAGCATGCACGAACCCGGTAAGGAGCTGGGTCAAGCATGGCTAGCCCTCCTGCGCGAGCTCTGGGCACAAAAGACGTTACCTGGTTTTCGAGGTCACCATTGGGCCCGGGAACAGCAAGATTGTGATAAACTGTCCATCTGGACTTTTTGGGAGCACAAGGACGCATATGACGCCCAGAAGGATACGGAGAACGCCCGGTTTCTGTACTCCAAGCTCGCTGCGCTGTCTACCACACCAGTTCAATAGTCGCTCATTGGATTCGATCGGGCGGCTCTTCAAGCTCTACAACACCTCTGGAGCTACTGGCCCTGTATCACTCTCCTCAATTTCAGCGAACCTATCTCAAAAGAGAAACGAAACACGCTCCAAACACTTCGCTGCCTGACAAGCTCCTCTCCGATCGACTATCCTCCAGGCATGGGCCCGCCTCCTGCACAAGGCTTCGTGCTCCCGCTCACATCCTCCACGCCCTCTTCCTCCCCAACAACATACGTCATCCTCCACCTCTGGGACAACCCAGCGCGCGGAAAAATGGTCCGCGCCCGCACACCCTGGTTCGCCGCCTCCTTAATGGCTCTGGGTCCTGTCTGCACACGCACCGAACGCCCCAGATTCAAGTCGCTGGTTTGGGATCCGAGTACCGGCCCCAACTATGCAATTCAAGCGCCGAGCTTTGAGTTCGATATGGCAAGGGGGCTGAGGGCGGAGAAGAGGAGGGGGAAGACATTGCACGGGAAGAGGAAGAGGCGGTTACCCGGGCGGGATAACCGAATCACGAGGCAGAAGTGGTTTGACGATTTGCTCTTCCTCTGACAATGCTCGGTGCAGGGTTTGGGCCGGAGTGCATTTGGTTAGACTGTAGTATCGTATAGTAGTATCCCTAGGAGGTAGCAGGTGGAGCACGGTGAATGAATTCCAGTCCCGGAACCTGGTGTCCAACCAAAAGCCATGCGATTTGCGCGTGAATAGTATCGTGCCCTTCAGGTACGAAGACAAAACTGTGGTGATCAGACTATCAAATATTGTACTGCCCGAGAAAGTGACTCAAACGAGAACCAACACGTACTATGGCAACAACCTCAACAAAACTTCTACCTCTAGCTTTCTTTTTTGGGGTGCGCTGCATCATATTCAGAGATATTGCACCGCCCTAAAGATGCTAGAAATATATTGGTGCAACTGTAAGGCTCCGGGTAGAGAAGTATCGAGAACGGACGATCACCTAGGTAATCACATTGGTGCTTCCGCTAGTTAGCAGGCTGGTCTCCGTAACGGCGACTGGTGACGGATACGGCAGGACTTTCACGTCAACGCTTCGAAATTGGCTATCCGTAACGAGAAGACTAATAAATAATTTCGAAGGTAACTGCACACGCTCGCGCGTAGAATGTTTCCTAAAAGAGCATAGTCTGTTGGTCGGCGCATGACTTTTGCGCTTAATCTATCATCCACGCCCAAGTACCACTCGCATCTGGCCGTCGACACGCCGTCATACCACGTAAGACACAGAACCTAGAATCCCCGCGAGAGCATCTTTTGTTGCTAGTCCCAACTCCAATGATGACAGCTTATGGGTTTGCAAGCCTAAATAGGGCAATGCTCGCTGGACAGCTGGTTTGAGGCCTTGAGGCGGGCCATGAACACACTACGCTCACATATTGATCACGCAGTACACGCAACTCAGTCGGCGCATACTGGATGCTCACTCCTTTACTTGATCACTGTTCACTCGGGTGCTTGATCCTCGCTAGATTGATCGGGGACGCTGCTAGGGAGCTATGCGCAGACCAATGAGTATCAAGAAACAAGTACCTCGCATTCGGCCGCGAAGAAATTACCTACACTGGATAGCTCTGTCTATGCACACGTCTCAAGGGTACTTTTGACGTCTCCTAGCCGTAAGCACTGCGTTTGCGTGGAGCAGGGGACGGCGGATTGCACTTCAATGCATGCGTATAGACCTCGGAAGCAATCAAAAGCGCAAGAAAATGGCATCGCATAGTTCTTTACGCATACATTCATCTCATCGCAGCGCATGTTCCTGTTTCCTCCTCCCACGTATTACCTCCCGCACCGCAACACCAATCCCCACTACAAGCAAGAGCGCATTAAACGACGCCATCATATAGAATGGCGCACCTGGCCCGCTAGAATCGAACAACGCACCTCCCGCTTTCGTCAGGAGGAGGATGCCGAAGCCGCCTAGCAGACTGTATGTGCCTGCTATCGACCCCTTGAGGTGGTTATGCGACTTTGGTCCTGAAGATGAAGGTGGCCTTGAGAGGTTCTGACCTAACAGCGGCGCTTCTTCCGAGGCCGGCGTAAGTGTAGGACTGCGCGGTGGTGTTGCGCCCGCCGAGGGATGACTGGTACCATTGGCGGTCTCCGTTGGCGTCCATTCATCCTCGCTTCTCTCTTCGTTGTTGATGCCGCGCCCCAGTAGAGCGAGCGAGCAAACAATCGCTCCTATCTGGCTGATACCCAGCAAAGCGACGATAGCAAAGACACCGCCGGAACCATCCTCGCTCCTAGGGTCCGGACTCGCAAGGGATCCGAAGGCAGAATAGCCGGCGATGCCTGCGACCGCAGCGAGCAGTAGAGGCAGATTAAATCTTCGATAGCGAGCAGACAGGTATCCGAATACTGGCGCGCAGAGGAGCGCGATGAGCTGGCTGATGCCGGTCAACATAGCCGCGAGTTTGTATGCCCGTGCACACTCGTTTTTGACGTCCGCCGGATCGGAGGGATCCGTGACGTGGCATTGGCCGGTACGAAGGAAGTGGGTATTAGTGAAGAGCGGAATGAAGAGGCTGATAGCGACGGATGAAGCTCGCGCGACGAAGCCTCCAACATATCCAAGCCCAATGTTGGGCGATGTGAAGCCCAGACGAACGCTCTCCAAGAATAACTGAGGGTAGGACAGAATGACCTCGCGTGACGGTGCAGGTTCGGGAATCTTGTGTGAAGTTTTATTAACGAGACGTTTCCAACTCTTCTCATCTTCACCAGGTAACCTCCGTAATCCAAAGAAACACCCAAGCGCTACCAGTATTGCAATGGCTCCGACGACGTAAAACGAATCCGCTACAGCTGCTGCTGCGCTCTCGCCAGCTCTCTGGAATCTGGTAGGAAGTGGCAGGAATATGAGCAGAGCAACTAGTGCGCCTGACCCAGTAAACATGCCAACCAGCCCAGCGAGGTGTGATGTGGAGGCTGCCGTATCTTTCTTTACCGGCGCATCCGGAGGTGGTGTTCGGGAACGAAACCGCGCGGGGGTTATCGTCAGTTCGGATGAGATGGAAGGGGCCATAGCATGCTGAGTGCCATTGGGGCGGCGGGTAGGAGATCTCGGATCTTGGACAACTTTCATAACAGTCATCGTAGGCAGTATCGCGGTAACCATAGTCGCCCTGTCACCCATCAGTGTCCTGTCCCCTCAATTCCCTCCAAACGCTCGACTTACGTAGCAGTCGCCCCCAAACTAAACAACAAACGCGCCAGCAACAACTGCGGATACACATTCTTCGCCTGGACGAAAACCCACAAACTTATCCCAACAATCGTATATCCCAGGACAGCCACACTCCTCACGCCTACGCGATCACTCAGTAATCCCCACCCGGGACACGCAACCAGCGCGACCAGCTCGTCCGCGAAGCCCAGTGTCCCGACCGCATCGCCGACATCGTGGTCCTGTCCAATGCGCTGCGTGATCACGAAGCTGATGCTGCTGTTGAGGAAGACGAGGAAGGAGATGCTGAAGAGGGCGACGCCGAAGAGGTAGGATGCTATTTGCGTGCGCGTGGCGGTGAAGCCTAGCATTTTGGATGCGGAATTGAAAGCGGGCTCATGGAGCGCGGGAGAGCGATTTACTGGAGACGCATTGAGAGTGGAGATGGAGATGTGGTGTTGACGCGGGACGGGACGAGGTGATGACGATGCGTGGATGTTTGGGTGGAGATGTGGCTAGTGCGCGAAAACCACACTGCACCGCCATAGCACGTGATGCGTACGTTCACCCAGCGAATGATAGCGAGCGAAGAGTGAAGTTAGATCTACAGTTGTATCGTCTAGTGGAACGCTCCAAAAGTCAGCAAGGTGCCGCTCGATGCTCAAGTAGTCATATTTCGGGAGAATCATGGCTTCGCTTTCGTCTATATGATTCTAAACAAGGAGCAGGAAGAGAAATTGGCTCAGGAAAGATCTAAAACTCCATACACTAGCCCATGCACTATATCGCTCCTTGAAAACTCCGCCTCAAGTCCCTGCTTGCTTTCAGCGGTGGACTTTTCCTACACATATCCTACACTCTATGACGTTTCCTTCTCTCGATCTCTGTCTCTTTTCGTCCACCTACGCCACAGCAAAACTACTCCTCGCCCTCAACACCTTACCGAACTTATACAACAGCCCCATTCCAACCACGCAAAGCACCATGAGCCCACCCAACAAGCTCACGCCCCCGTCAATGCCAATGCCCTCAAACATCGGGGTCGAGAACAATATCGCCGCGAACGCAAACAAGCTTCTCGCCAGGCTATTCGCTGCGAAGATAGAAGCCGCGTAGCGCGGGTAGATATTCGGGATGTAGAGGAAAATGGATTGCGCGATGGAATAGATGCCAACAATGATGGTGCTCAGGCCGATGGTGGGGGCAATCCAGTGCGTTGAGGGGCGGGATGTCCATGCTAAATATTGTCAGAACTGGCACACGAAATCCGATACGATGCGGACTCACCGTAGATAAATAGACCGATGGGAATGAGCGGAGAGGCCAGGAGTCCCGGAATAAGATGGTTCTCCAGCTCTCCGAACTTGCCCGAAGTGAGTAGGGGCAAGACGCGATATTTGAGGTAGAGGACTTGGCCGATAAAGGCGATCAAGCCGGCCGGGAGCACTGCGAGGAAAATGAGGCCTGTGGAATTGCCGCTGAAGCCGTAGTAGACCGGGTAGACCAGCGGTAGGGACTACATACAGTTAGGTTCATGACTTCTGGGTTTAGACATCGGAAGGACACTACTTGCCTCGAAGAACGAATAGAACACTCCATACGCCAAACCCAGGTAAAAGGTCGTAAAGAGCAGTGCTGGGTCCTTCAAGTTCATCTCCCAGGGTTTGATGAACGCATCGAACAGGAGGCTGGAAAGGTTCATATCCTTCTGCTTCTGCTCCGCTGCAGACAACAAGTGCTCGTTACCAGTCTCCTCCCGCAACCGCTTCGCTTCGTAGTACAGGATCGTGGGACCGCTCGTCTCCGGCAAGAAGCAAACCATGATGATGTAGATCGGTGCCGAGATGATCAGCAACTCCCAGCTGCTAAACCGCCAGCCCATTGCCTGTACTGCATACGTGGATATGGTAGGCCCGCATGCGGGGCCAAGGGTAGCTACCATAGCCCACATGGCAACGGCAAAGGGGAATTGTGTGGGCCTCCAGATATCAGCTAAGGAGGCGCCTGCGGTTGCCAGGCATGGCGAGCACATGAAGCCGAGGAGGAAGCGAAGGACCATCAGGCCTGCGAAATTGTTCACGAGCGCCGTTGGGATGCAAAGAATGACGAAGAGGAAACCGGAGATGGCATACGGTGGATTGCGTCCAATTGCGGGTATTTCAGAGAGGGGCGAAAACAGAAGACTGCCGAGACCGTAGCCCTAAGAGACGCGTTAGTTGCCTGATGGCGGGAATAGGGGGAACGCGCGGAAGCATACCAGGACGTATAATGCAATGCCAAGTGCACCTTCAACATGGCCGACGCCGAAAATCCTCTCCACGTCTGCTTGGCTCGAGGAATAGATCGAAGATCCCACATAGACAGCAAACGTCCAAGCACTAGAACTCTATTAGCGCCTGTCATCCGCCCTCGTTCTACAAGACCTACCAAAGAACCGCAGTCACGAGGACTTTCTGTGCAAGCGGCCAATTAATCGGATTGCTCGGGTCGTCTATATGCGAGGTTAGCACACCAACTTGTAAGCTGCAGGTGGGCTGAAAATGCTCACCTGGACCATCCCAGTCCACAAGATCTCTTCTTGAGATCGAGATCTTCTCTTCGAGGCCCGGCAGCTGAACCTCAACTTCTACGACATCGTCGGAAGATGAACTTGCTGAGATAGTCTTTCCGCGTCGACGGGAGAAGGAAAGGTTGCCCTTTCGGATGTATCGAAGTAGGGAGCCGACTGAGGAGTGCGCGAATAGATATGCCATGTTGAAGAAAGAGGCTGAAATTGATTATGGTACAGTCTATAAGTGAAAAAACAAAAGTCTAGGTCTAGCAAGAGGTTGAAGAAAAGGTCGAGGTGGAAGTATAGCCACGGCCGTCCTGGTGGCTTTTATCTTGGATACTCACCGTTCCGATCTCCATGCCTACGCCTGGTGCAACGTTTGTCATCACCGCTGCCAAAGCGGACATTTTCGCTTCAACGTTATGCCAAGGAAGACGCGATAGGAGGAATACAAGGCAACCGCCATGAGGCTGAAATGAGTCGGAATGACAGAATGATAAGGACGGGCCGCTAAGCTTGATCCGGGTAACCGGTCGCTCAACAAGGCATAGCCGATGCGCGTAAGCCACTTGTGCAACAAGCCGCAGCATCAGCATGAGTTCCCCCCAAACCTTTGTTTTGCATGAGAAGAGCACGCAATAACGTTATGGGTGGTGTCCAGATGATTGTTGCCAGTTCGCGGTTAGCTCGTTTGCACGTCTTACAAATGGAAGCCTAGTAAGGAGTCAGAAGGTCGCAATGATTGGTGGGAGCGGTGTCAGAGTGGCACGGACGAACTTCCGGACGGACAACGTTCTATGTATCGGGGGAAGAGTTCGAGCGGTAGGGGAGTTAGGCCTTAAGTAGCACTCCGATGGAACTCGGTACTCCACGCACTCGGGTATTCATGGCATCGGAATTAAAGGTAGAGGGTCCGCTTTAAATCCATCGCTGCCCTGGTGAATGAATGGATTCGTGGTCGTGTACGACACGGAGTTTGGCAGAGCCTCACCGGATATACTGCGTATCTGGGAGGCAGTCCGCCGTGTAACCGTTGGATTCTGGCTTACTACTCGCGACCCGTGCGTTTGTTCGATTGTCGGATACCGCTTCGCGTCAGAGAACCGGTGAAGCAACCATCGGCATCGAGGCCCTGGTTAGACTGCAGCTGTTGGTGCAAATCACTTCCCGCTAATTGGGTTGGAAACGGGGCCATGGGCTTGGAGACATTCGAATGCGTCACGAGCCGCAAGCGCGTTGTCGTATGGTCCCGTATGCTTGGGTGGTCCGTTCAGGGTACTGCATCTGGCCAGGTCATAAGTGGACTTCGCTTTGTCAGTCTGCAATGCCGAGTCCAGCCACAGAGATACCGAGCAGATCTTCTCGCGGGCAGATGACATCTCTCAGTACCTGTGAGGTCGGCGAAGATTTCCTTGCTTTGAGCTATCCTTCGCCCTGCCCGCGTCACTCCGCGCGCAAACGGTCTTGGTTCTCTGCTGACAAGCTTCTTCGCGATTTTCCCCCGTATCATCGTCCGAACCTAGTCCTATTCTACGCACTGTCGAAGTACTGTTCTTTGCCGAACGTATTGTCGAGCAGTTGCTCCAACTGCCTCCGACTCCGAAAACCGGGAGAGCCGTCGATGAACACCCTTTCCGGCACGTAGAGCGCGCTTGGCCCAGGATATAAGGCATATCCTATCGGATTTTCCGAATTCGAAAGTGCGAATGGAACCCATCCCTGCCTGGTCTGCGTCAGAAGCTCCTTCGGTGACAATCACATTGCAGGAGCGAGTGGGTTTGGAGTTCGGCAAGGGGGGAGGATGGGCGAGCCCGTCTTCGAACTACGATGCCTCTAGGGTGTTCGCTCCCTTCGGTCATTTTCATAATATGAAGAGGCACCTCATCGCCTGTAGTAGTGAATGCCACGAAGGCTGATACTCGCTGTGGAGCTGATATTCGACTTCCGGCAGGAACACTATCTGCTGATCTCAGCTCGCGCTTCGTCTTTTGGGTAGCACAGCTCACCTCTTCCGAAGGCGGCTCGGAAACATTGCCTCCAGAGTGCTTGCGTCGACGAGTGAGTTGCAATGATACCGCTGCTGTGAAAGCCATGAGGGTTGCTATGCCGACTAGAACGCGGAGAATTGACAAACTGGACGTGCATATACTTATTGTGTGGGTCGCATTTGCCTGACGCGCTGGCCCCACGTCATCTGGGTCACTCCCCCTGAGGGCTACGCCTCCAATACCAAATCACTCGTCTTCCAAAAATACTTCTCGTCTTCTCTCCTTCCTCTCACCATTCATTATGATTGCTGGCGGAACAACGATTGCACCGTCATTGGCCACCTCTCTCTTCCGAGACGGTGCCTGTGGAGTTGTCGCGCTGGGTCCCATAATCGTACTGGCCGTCTCAATGCCCACACTTCCAGACCTCACTCAATACCGCAGCCTGGACTAGGTGTCCGTCGATATCGACCCTATGCGGACCGGCCGAGCGATTAGCGTGGGGTGGCCAACCATTGCGGCTGAATCTCAATAGCTCGAACCACACCCGCCATCCAACACGAGGCTGGACGATACTACGGTACCATTGCGAGAGGCGCTGCCCATCCAATAGTAACAAAATAGAACAAGGGGGCGTGGCTCAGCGGAGGGCGAGCGATGGACCAGTAGAAAGCGCGAAAAGACATGAGAACGGACGGAAGACCGGAGTAGAACAGGGAGAGTCGCTTGGAAAGAGAGGAAGAGAGGAGAAAGAGAGTTCGTGAAGCATCGAGCCGAGCTTGTTGTCGGTCCTAGACGCGCGACAAAGAGTGACGGGTGACGGTCGGCTGTGATCATCTTCAGTTTCTTTTCCGACCGCGACCTGAGAATTGTCAGCTCCATGAACCACTCATGATGAGCGGCGCTGACCTTGACGATGCCCGTGCTGATGAAAAGCTCCAGCCTTACAGCAGCCTCAGCCGGAGCCTAGACCGCCTCGCAACGCTCTTCTCTTTCGGGCACTCATCCACGTTTCGAGCTCCGAGCGCTCCGTCCCCAAACCTTCAAGCAACAACCCGGCGGATCGCCGCATCAAGCTTTCCGCGGCATTTCTTGGCGCTAAAACAGACTCAAATCGCAGCCTCCTTCGAAACTGTTTGAGTCTCCGCTCTTGCCGGTCAAACACCTGCCCAAAAGCAAAGGCGGGAGATGAGGGGTTCACTTGAAGACGGCGGGCACGTCGCACCAGTTTGAGTTCTGGTCAAGCTTCGCATCGCGAGTGTGATGCGACGGTCTTAAAAAGCTTGACGGGTGGAGTTGGGACGCGGGATGCGACACAAGTCGAGTGGGAACGAGCGACGGTGATTCAGAGCCGTTGGCATGATGCACTGACTGAGGGTGTGTCGAGCCGATATTTTGCTGCCCGTGGCGCGAAAAGGTGCGAATTACACAGGGCCTGGTACTCAGTCACCGTAGTATCGTGGAGGTCCGCTGGGAGGACGGAGCGGAGCGGACGATTTCGCACCCCTGGTAGGGAACACGAGCAGATGTTGGAGCAACGTTTCGCGCGCAGATCCCTTCCAAGCGCCCCTTGCAGCCAGCACGCCGGCATTTCGCGGAGCACACTCCGCTCTCAAACAACGATGACATTTCGATATGCCGCTCAATATTGAATCATGAGCAGCAACAACGATAAGCAGCGCTGGAGAGTCATCGCCTCGCAGCCCGAAAATAGATCACAGCAGCAAAAGGACGGACTCCAGTCTAGCGGAAGCCCCGCGCTTTGTACAGTAGCCCTCCTGCAACCTGCAAGCTAATCTGTGCGGCTGCAGCGCGCCAGGCCGCATAGTTCCAGAACCTTACTGCCCTCTCCAAGCGTCGAAACGTGCGACGGTACGGCAGCTTTGTTCAGCGCCCGCCATCCCGGACGGCTAGCAGCACGACCGAAGCTCGATGCCTCGACGCCGCCGTGTCGCAGCAGCGCCTCAGTTGCACCCTGGGTTTGCGATTGCCCTACAACAGGCTAGCCGCGTTTCCTTTTCCATCCCTAGACGCCTGGGCATTGAAACTGAGCCTGTGGATCGATGGGCATGTGGCTCCGCCTTTCCGCTCGATGCAGGGGAGTTGGTACCGGTGGTGGGTGCGTGGAGGTCGGTACATAATGGGCGTGGTGGCCCCATCTGTCAGCCATTGCCGGCGCGCGTCATCTGCTCACGAAACATACAATTATCTACTGATTTATTCTGGTGGTCTACGAACGCAGTATACGGTCCGCGAGGGATGACGACCTGCTGATTGCCTGCGCCATCATACTCGTACTGAAGGCGTCTTTGGTAAGCTCACCTCGCCCATCGCACCACTACATCATGTCACCTCTTTCCGTTTTCCTATTTCCTCTTCACGACTATTCTCTCCCCTTTCCACCACTTATTTCCCTTACCCAGTGGATAGCGTTCTCTTCTTTCGGAAATGTTCTAACACCGCCCCAGAGAAAACGCGTTGCTCCTTCAGTTCAGCGAACGTCCTGCGAAAGGACCCGAGCAGGGTTGTTACCCCAATTCATAGTTGGGACCACCACTATTATCTCAACACCAAACCTCCCCGGCCCAAATAGTTCCACTCGACACAACTCCCGCTACATCTTCAATAATCCCCAAAATGGTCTCCAAATCCCTAATATCCGCCCTTTCCGCCGCCTCATTATTCGCCTCAACAACAACCGCCCTCCCCGCCCGCACACACTGCCGCTGCACAATAATATCCCTACCACGCGACCTACCACCATCCTCCTCCTCCTCAGATCTCACGTCCTCCCCATCAACACCCCTCGACCTCTGCACCACCCTCGGCCCCGAACTAGAAAACTTCCGCCACTCCCACCCAGACCTCTACGAAGCCTACATTTCCACCGCCGCGGCGCCACTCCATCCATCGCCAACGCACGACGCAGAGCAGCCGCTGTCGACGACGGTGCTCTTGCAGCTAGCAGCGCGAAACGGCTTCCAAAACCTCGGCGTCATCCTGCCGAGTGCGCCGACGGAGCGGCCGCGCGAAAGAATCGTGTGCAGGGGCGAAGACGAGCTCTTCTCAGCGTATCAGGACAGCTTGGTTACGCTGCTGGCGATCCAGGTCGTGGTGGGCCTTGCCGTGCTGGCGTGCATTGCGGAGGCTGTGAATGTAGGGCTCCGGTGGTACGTCTCGTCGCGTCTAGCGCATGCATCAAAGTGAGCTAATACCGGAGACAGCATGTCTGCGCAACCCCGAGACCATCATCCACTCTCAATAAAAGCCCCGCTGCGGCTTACAGGCGCGGAAAAGCGGCTCCGCGCGTTCACTGAGGTGGAAGTCGTGTTCAGCCCGGGCGCGGAGAAGAAGCTGCGTGTCTACGCGTCGCCGAACTGGGTGCCGAGGCCGTCGTCGGCGGAGAAGAGAGAGTTCGAAGCGTACAAGGATGAGGATGAGGACGATGAGCTGAGTAGGCCGGTGATGTGAAAGCGCCATCGGATGTGTTTTGCTGGCTTTTCATTGTGTATATTTTGGTATGATGCGTTCAAGCGACAACGGACTGAACTGGACTGGGCTGGAAGCCCTTTGTATATATCTACATATGTGAATACCCTATGGCAATGTCTATACATGAACCAGACTGACAATTCGAGTGGAGAACGGAGTGCAGAGGCAGGGGCGGGAGTATAAAGAAATTCCTCGGGAGAATGGGTGTCGAGAGAAGAAAAAGGCCTTTGGGGAAGCACGTTCAAACCTAGCGAAGCGAGGCACAAACCCTTTGAATTTGATAATCAGGTTGATCCGGTGTAGAGGGCCCGTGTGATGAGAGAGTATGTCGCTAAGGCGTTAATCCATAAATGTCGCTGGCGAGACCACCGGAACCCGCATCTTCATCGCGCTCACCCGCTATATGGTGGTATATATACATCGGAAGAAGCGAAATACAGAGAACAAAAGCAAAGACGCCACCCGGGTTACCTTCAGCATCATGATGAAAGCCGCTGGGGTATAAAACGGGGAAGGGAAAAGGGTCGCTAGGGTAATACAACGGAGAAAGTCGCTGCTGTCTATATCTGTAAGGACGCTTAGAGGTTCTATGACATAATAGGAAAGCGCAGTCATTAGGGTATCAGGGCGGAATAGTCGCTGGGCTATGTAGCCGGGAAAACAAAGGTCGCCGGCGGGTATCGATCGGGAAAGAGGTCGCTAGGCAGACATTGTGTCGCAAGGGAAATCGCATCGGAATTGGGTCTATGTTCGCTTTTGATTCGTATCGGTCGTAGCACGCGGATGTGCATGTCAAACATCACCGGTGATGCTGAGCTCGGAAGAGGATATTGTGTTGAAGGTCGTGCATTAAAGCTCGTAAAGACATAAATGAGGAATACAGGGTTGTCGAAGCGGCCGTAAGTCGGAATGAAGGTGTGGCGATCGAAGAGTACGTTTCCGTCGTCGTCGATCGTGATAGTAAAGGACCGATAAGCTGTCGAGACATTGAATCGGCAAATTGACAACTCCATACACCGAAAGGCCAGGGCGTGATACGGAGGGAGGGAAAGAGGTCGGGCTGATACGGGCATCCGAAATCGCAGACGAATTGGTTCGTGTACGTGAACGTGAGCACTCATTTCGACGAGGACCCCAGAGGTGTCCAGTCGGTAGAGAGGGCGAGTCGTGGCTTAACCCATGACAGTGTGCCATCCCATCTCGTTCATGACATCGATCCAGAAGGCATTCTGTCCGTTGTCCTGCCGGCGCCAGACCTCTTTCACGAGCTCGATCATCTGGCGCAAAGGCTTAGCGGGCAGGCGCATGGAATACTCCTGCATGCGCCTGACAGCAAACTCTCTCGCCTGCAGTACTCGGGCGTCGTTCGCATAGATGTCAAAGTAGTCAACCGATGACACGAACTTGAGCTCAGAAGCTGCGGTGACGAGCAAGATTGGTTGGATGCAGATAGTTCCAGATGAAGACGGAAGTGACTCAATCGCTTGCAGGATATGCATGGCGAGGGAGTTGATCCAAAGCTTGGTATCGGTATCCTCATACGGCGTCTCAAAGCGCGGCGTCGGGAATTCGAGATCAAGACTGTCAGTCCAGGTGAAGTTGTCTGTTCCAAGACGCTTGCGGAGGATTGAAGGGAAGACGCGGTACAACTCGAGGAGGCCAGCGCATCGATATGCCTCAGCAATGACAACGAAGTCATGCTTGGGAGTCCTCTCATCCCCGATATCAGCCAGCTCCTCTGCTAAGGGATACTCCGCAGCGAGGAGGTCTTCCTCCAAGGTCGCAGCATTGAGGAGATTCTCCTGTCGCCGGCGAAAATCGACAGTCGGGTTCATATCGAGCATTCGTTCCCTGCGGACCAGTCTGCCCACTTCCGCGAACAGGATCTGGATCGTTGGGGCGATGCCCGTCCATGGGTGAGGCACAATCTTCCCATCTTTCTTTCGTGCAGCAGGAATGGCCTTAGACGCTCCTCGGCTGCGCAACCCAGAAGGAGCGAAGGTCATGGAGTCCTGGGTGACGAAACCCATGAGCATCTCCCAGTAGATGAGCGACTCCTCGAAGAACTGGGTTTCGCGTTGGACTTCCTCCTCTTCGGAGCTGCTGAGGAGCTTGGGCAGGATCAGGCTCCGAGCCGTGGTCAGGAACTCCTCGCCAAGAGCGCTGCTCTCGTGCCAGCACGTTGACAGACCGAGCAGGATGATGCTGAGAAACGTCTTAGTGCAGCTGGCTTGGCCACTCTGCACAAGCGGGAGCTCTTCCTGCAGGCTATCAACAGCCTTGCGCTGAAGCTCCATGCCCACGGCACTCATATTAGGAAAGGTGTTGGCCAGGTGGGCAGCTGCCATCGACTGGATAGCATAGTAGACGGACGGAGTATCTTGGAATATACGGCCGATGGTAGTCCTGAAGGGATTGAGAACAGAATCGAAAGCAGAAAACAAGGCGCACACGTCCTTGAAATAGTGCTGAATGAGAATGGACTCGACGTCGTCCACTGTCTTCACAGAAGGGGAAGGGTTGGGAAGGCGGTAGAAGTCAAGAAGGAGCGACCGGGACAGGCGAGGGCTCACCAGCGTTGTGCCTGCAGCATCTTCTTCTTCTTCTTCTTCGTCTTCAGGAAATTGCACCTGGTCCAGGTCTAGGCCAATGTCGTCCAGTGGTCCAGGGTCAATGTCGAAGCCCTCCAAGGCGTCGAAAGTGAAGTCGCCATTCTGGTCTCCGATCGCGTTGATGAGGCCATCCAACAGCAACGGATCAAAGGCATTGAGATCCTGAAGGAAAAAAGGTTCGGGGAGGGGTTCGGGTTCTGGGGGAGACGACTCACTCCCGAAGGTCTCGGGCGACGACGAGGTCTGGAGGAGGACAGGAGGAGTGTCAATGGCAGCAGCCGGCGGTGTTGGCTGACGAGAAGCATTCTCCCGGGCGGGCTCTGCAGGCTTCTTGCTGGTAGGAAGCACAGCAGCCAGAGCTTCGAAGCCCCGCTCGACATCTGGGGGTAATGTGACTTCGGTCACCTGAGGGGTCTTGGAGATGACGTCGGGTTTAGGCGACGCATTCGTCGGCGACGAGCCGAACTGGACGGTCGGCTGAAAGACCTCATACTTGGTCGACCATTTCAGCGTCTTCTCATATCCAGGGCAAGGAACGTTTCTCTTCTTGCACTGCAAGCAAGAGGGCGTGGTCTCGTCGCATTTCAACTTCGCCACTGTTAGCGGGGCATCCACACGACCAGAAATGGGGGTGGGAACACATACCCTCTTGAGCTTGCATCGGCCGCAACCATTCCTGCTCTTCGTCTTCTTTGCTTTGAGATCTTTGGATGCAGCCTTCGCCTGGACCAACGGAGGCATGTCTCTTAGTAGCAGCTGTGGGGAGCAAACGGGGGTGCTCGCGCGATGGTGGAGTGAGGAGAGTTAGTGATGGTTGACGTTGCTTGCGGATCAGGCATTTCTAAATGGAGGGCGGAGGACAAGGCTGCGACGAGCCGATAGGAGCCGGACCGATAGTGTCAGGGCCCACGATAAAAGCAACTGATAGCGATGCGTGTGTTGGGTGGTGCGTTGTGAGGGCAGGCCAACGTTCACGCCGAGCTTCGGAGGGGTTCATGGCGAACGATCTAGATTTGCGCCGCATCTGATTGGCGCACCTGATAGCGAGCAAAGCTCGAAAAAGCTCCCACTCTTGCATGCTACAGCTACGCGCAGCCAGCAGCCTGCCGCGACGTTCCTCCATGTCTTCCCATGTCGATTGAGGCCCCCGTTCCCTCACAGCATTATTCAAAGGACACAGGCAAAGCCCAAATATACTGAAGCCCCCCGTCCCGAGCTCCCAACATTCCCAACATCGCTCAGGATTCCGTTACCCAAATAGGCCTAGCGTGCCAACCGACCGCCCTCGTGGCTGCATCATCGCGATATCGCGGCGCCAACCATGATCAAGGCATTACTGCATGGATGCCCTATCTCGTACCTGGCTGCTTGAACCAGACGTTGCGGTCTGGAGCTGCCAGCTACACTCGAGGAAATGCCGTCGCTATGCGGTATAATGCGACGCTACTTCCTATATGTGACGCACCAGCCACATGCGCGTCATTGGCCCCAGCAATAGTGTCGCGGTGTGGCGTTGTTGCTGAGTCAACCAGCGCGCCATCAGTCTGCGCGACGGCTATCAAAGCAACTCCGCCATACAGCGCAACATACAGCTATACCTATGTCGCAGAACTATCTACCACCACACCAGCATATTACACCGCCTTCAAGCTTCGCAGATCCGCCTCTAACGCCTCCGCCAATCGACGAGAAGCCCTTCGGGCAAGTCCGACGGGTTATCGCACTTTTCAAAGCCAAACGAGCTGGAAGGCACACCGAGCAAGGCCCGTGGACAGAGTTCCAGCTTGCGCCGGGAGAATACGATGAGCTAGAGCGCCAACTTGATCGAGACGAGGCGCTGTCAGGATACGTAAAGGACAAGATACGGTGCGTGTGCTAAAGCACGATAGAGGGGTTGGCTAACGGCAGAGATACACAGGTATGATTACAACGTAGAAAGCCGTCGGCTTACCGTTCGCATGCCGACCGGACTGCATGAGCTCTTCATTGACGGGGTTGAGGACGCGATTCGAAGTCAGCTGAAAACAATTCGTAGCGGCTCGGACAGGGCGGCCCGCTTCGCACAAAGAGTTCGCCCAGCCCGTTCGACTGAAATATACTTTCCATTTGACGACGCTCCGGGTAGCACAAGGTCAAAGTGCGAGCCAGACGCCTCGTTTTGGCACCGTGACGCAGCATGCCCTGGCGTCATAATTGAAGTCGCATATTCGCAAAAGAGAAAGCGGTTGGGCCGGCTAGCCGAAGACTATCTTCTGGATTCAGACGCGAACGTACAAGCTGTTGTCGGCCTGGACATTTAATACGGCAAGAAGGGTTCGCGCAAGGCGGCCTTGTCAGTGTGGCGGACCTCTGTGTTCAATACTCCTGATGGGAACGAGCTGCGCGTGGTGCAAGAGCCTGCAGATGAGGTATGCTTCTGTGTCAATGGACTTTCTTACTCTACGACACCTAACCTTCCTATAGACTTTCCGTGACGAGGAGGGAAACCCTACCGATCATCCAGGCTTGCGGTTGCACCTCAGCGATTTCGCCTACGAAGAACTGGTGAAGGATGAGATTGGGGATCAAGATCCGGAATTGATCGTTTCTACCGAACAGCTTTGCCAATACCTTACCGCAGCGGAAGTCAAGATACACCAGAGGGGATCGCTCAGCAAGGATCCGCTCGCCCCTGGGATCAAGAAGAGGAAGCGGTCAGAAACTCCTTCAGAAGAGATTACCTCTGCCGACGAAGCAATGTACGCTGAGGAGGAGAAGAGGGCAGCGAAGCGCATGGCAGGGGTTGATCCTGATTACCAGGATGGGTAAACCAAGAGCTCGTTGGAGTAAAAGCAGCTGGCAAACTATTGTTCCCGTTCGAACCTCCACCGAATCGTTCTCAACGAAATAGAAGGCGGAAATTCGGTCGTCAAAATTTCGAATGATGCTGTTGTGAAATGCGGGTTGGGGTCACCAAAGAAGAGTCGGAAAGCCAAAAACGAGCATACACCTTGATCGATCAAACAATAATCCCGCGTTCCACGCGTGTATCGATTTTTCACGTCCGGGAACATCGGATATATCGTTATGGAGTTCATTGACGGAGAGCCTTTAAGTTCCATGGAAGATCCCGGGACCTGTGCCGATATTGCCAAAGCACTGGCTCATTTCGCGCAAATCCGGAGCGATCAACTGGCGAAGATCCTGTTGATGAAGGCATGCACGCCCTTCGGTTGAACTATGTATTTCTGGGAGGGAGCTTATTAGCCGTGCCGCGCCGGAGCTGTGCTTGGAGATGAGGGAAGGGTGGATCGAGCGGGCCTGATTGTATAATAGAGTGAACGCACCGAGAAGCGCGTGGTAACACTCTTAGCCGCTATGATCTGCAGACGGCTCGCGAGCACTCAATTGGAGAGTGAAGAAGTGCCAATAGGCGGGATTGGTGGTTGCGGTGAGCTAATCGGGTTGCAACTGCGGGTGCCAAGGCGGCTTATTCAGCTATAAGTAACACCGCAGGATTCGTCCTTCTAACGACGTCTTCTCACACCCCAATCTGACCACGTCTCTCACACCCCAATTTGGCCACGAGCACTTTCTCTCCTCGTGCAGGGAACTGAGCTGCTCCTGCGCGAGCTCGAGTCACACCTGATCTGGTGCCACCGGGCCACGGGGCCACCACCTTATACCATTGCCGCGCCAGCACCCCGCCAGCACCCCGCCAAAAAGTCCACCACAATCGTCAGGTGCAGAAACACGTCGCTATCCACCCTGGAGGTGTTCAACGTTTTCTTCAGGTAAAGTGCCCCTATATTTCTCAACAACATTTAATTAAGACTTTACGTAGGCGCTGCGCATATCATGGATGACGATCCTAGCCTCCCTAACCTTTCAACAAAGGGTCTTGATTGGCTTGGGGTTGGGGTATCGGGCATTGTATATGCTCTAGATGAGCACACCGCCGTAAAGGTCGCTCCTATATGGGACAACGACGACGCCGCTACCCGCGAATCTCTTCAAGAGCTCCTCATCGAGAGATCTATATACGAGCGTTTAGGGTCTCATCCTCGGATATGCCAATACTTCTCTTCTATTCAACGGGGCATTCTTCTAGAAAGATTCGGAGACCCGATCCGCAAACATCTGCGGGCACTCTATGAGCAAGGGAAGACTCCGTCACGCAAACAGGCCTTAAAGTGGTCGTATCAACTTGCCGAAGGAATCGCGTACCTCCACCAAAAGGGGGTTATACAAGGAGACATTGGCTGTCACAATATTCTTCTAAAGGGCGACGACATTAAAGTATGCGATTTTAGCGGCGCCTCAGTCGATGGAAAGCCTCATGGAGTTCGCTATGAAAAACGATCTCAGCGATGGGGCGATGCCGAGGAGAATCCTTCCATTGCGAATGAATTGTTTGCATTAGGATCAACCATCTTTGAACTATGGACCACTACGCGGCCTTATGAAAACGAAACCGATAATATAGTTGAGGATAACTACAAACACCACCGCTTCCCAGACGTCGAGAACCTTCCCGTTGCCAAAGTTATAAGAAAATGCTGGCATGGCACTTATAGCTCTGCGGATGAAGTTGTTGCCGATCTCACACTATGCTTTAGTTAGCATCTTTCCAATGCTTATTCTAGCAGCATGGGTCCAGCTGACTTAGGTGGTGTCCTCCCTATATGTCGGCGTACGACTAGGCATATTAGCTAGGCGTCATGGACAATATATCGAGGCAGCCTTACTATTCTTATCTTTAGTCGCTCATTTTTGAAAACAGGACAATCACCACTTTTTTGGGTAGAACCAAATGCCGCTCGAGGAGAAGGACCGCGTCGCGACAGTGACGATACGTGCCCTCAGGATTTGGTTTAGAACAGAGGTAATAGACTCGATTAGGCTCCCTAAGGGCTTATCAGAATGTAGATCAAAGTTTATCACAGACTAAAGGAAGCAGCTGAGAATCCACCGACTCTTACCAGACGGGAAAGCGACCATAACTGCTACGATATAGCATAGCCGTAAGTTGTGCGAGGCAGGAGGCAGTCCATGAGCCTCCCGTCCTCTCCTGCTTCGAATACAGTGGCATCTACAGTGCTTGATTAATGGTAGAAGTGCTCGGGTTGTGCCAAGCCGGTATTTCTATGGCGTATCATGATGGCAAAATCATTTACCGCTTTTCCCGCCCTATTTGATCCGAACTCCACACCCAAAAGCTACGCCTGCATTGATCCTGGCCTTCCCAGGTATCCTCCACGCGGTTGTTTAGCTAGCCATTTCATGTCTCTTAATAGCTGCCTTTATGGTACCCCACTGCGCGTTGTAAGCCTCCAATTCCTTCGTTTTCCTTTCCGCAAACCCCTTCAGTTCCTCTTCCGCAATTGGGATGCTTTCAAAATCAGGATGGAGACTGCAGACAGCCTTCCAAGCCGTATTCTCGGCATTTGTGAAACAATCGTACATCAACTCGTGGAACCAGAACGTGCCGTCCGTCAGAGATCTGCGCATTTGTGCCGATAGTTTCCTCGGGCGCTGTCTGTCGCTCCCAATTGCCAAGTTGTCGCTATCCCCCTCTTGCTGCTGAAGTTCATCGAGAAAGAGATCTAAGCAAGCTTTGTATCGCTCGAATTCTTCACCATTTGGTGTAGGCCACTCAGTTGGCTTCGTGATAAGAAGCCAGCGCGGTGCTGAGCAGAACATCTGATACGGCGCTGCATATGCCCACTCCCAGTCTATAACCGCGAGTATTTTCAGGTCCTTCGCGTTATTAACGATTAAATTCCCGTATCGGAAATCATCGCATAACAGCCTTGGCGACATTCCGTGGTACTCCTCGTTCACAAAGCGTGGAATAAGAGTGTTGAACTGATGGCGGAACTTGTACTTGGCTCGAGCGTCGTTGGCATTGTCGACTGAGTTGGGCTGCTTATACAGTTGCTCTAGGTCTTGCTCAGCAACGTACTCGAAGTAGTCCCTTGCGGATGGAAATGTTGTTGAGCGATTGCCTCGACATCTTCGTTAGTACTTATAAAAATGTAGGTAGAATCTACTCACCCCCAACTTTAACTCCCCCATGGGCTTCAATTTCTTGCATCTTTAGCGTGAGCGGCCCCAAGTCTGTGTGTATACTCTGGTCATCTCGAATGCATAGAGATCCAACGTGGGGGAACTCCAATTTCGAAAGCTCGAGGTAGAATCCGGCGATCTGGCTGTATATCGTGCGGAGATCCGCTTCGCTAACGTTCGAGCTTAATACCGCCTCATCAGGACTTTGTCGCCAAAGGTGATGGAGGGATTTGCCGCCTCGGACGAAGTCCATGATAATGAATGGTCCCAGTCCTAGCCTATTTTCCTTTGATAGTCCCCACGAATGAACTTTAGGTACTGGGATGCTAGTTTTTTCTCGGACGAGGCGCATAGCTGCGACCTCGCGACGGAGCTTTTCATCCCCGTCCATTACTTTACCAGGCATAGTAAAACGTGCAAGCCATTCTACGCCATCGCAAAAGCGGATATGGCAGCTCCGGTTGAAGGAGCCAGAAAACTCTTCAACTATTTCGCTCGATAGGTTTCCTGACCGGAAAGAAGAGACCCAACCGGGAATGTCAGACCTCCGTGATACGAATAACCTGGCCCAGCCATAGCATTGCACGAGGTGCTTACGCTCTGCTATCTCATCCCAGTCCATGCTAGAAGGGGGGTTAGCATGTTTTGCTGTTAGAATGAACCGAGGCGTATACGTAGAGGCCAGGAACAAATGCGTGTGCATTAGAAGATGAGATGAGAGGTTACATACACTCAGTTCTGTGCCTTGTGCCGCTGGACCTATGCGTGTGAATCCTCAAGTGGGCTGAGTAATAGGAGGGTGGTGGGTGTGATGGACCTTGTCCGTTCACGGTGAGCCCCACAAGTGGCTGTGCAATCTTGCAGCCTTCAGAGGATTTCTTCAGCCACGGAATCTCAGAACACCGCTCCTCTCTAGATTACAGTCTACACTTTTTTTCCCCCTTGCTAGCACCGCGCCTCCTGTTATTCTTGCGTATATTTCGCGTTATATCTATCCTCCTATGCTAGCAGCCCTGCGACGTCCAGCAACACGCGCTCTCTATCTAGCACCCGCCTGCAACCCTGAACGCGTGCGACGAGATACGAGCGGCTCCGAGCATACGATAGACTGCGTCGACACTCTCTGTACGCATGACTGCTGCCATTTCATCCTCGAAACCGCCGCCGTCCTCTACGCGAACCCGCTGCTCCTTCGTGCTGCTTCTAGCGCCCTCCTCTACACAAGCGCGCGAGAAGAAGACGGCTTGCCAGGTGGAGGTTAAAACGTTGGCCATACCTATGCAATAGTCCAAACACCTTATAGCACTACCGTTCACCACCCAAAATATGCAGTCACCTCCCACAGTGCGGATCCTTCCCATGAAATTATAATATCACAATCATCATTATGTACAGTACATCATACTGCCGGTAAGCTTTTCCCACTCGCAGCTAGTTCGCTAAAGTCTGAAATGTTGCCATAATTGCATTGAAACCCTACCCCCTTTGGAGTCGCTTAAGACCAGAGCTCTTGACGCAATATCTGTATCCATACGTATTCGTTGAGGTACCAGTCCGATAATATTTCTCTCACCCACTCGTGCCAATCATCATCCCACCGACCACTAGCGGACATGGCGGTTGCAAACTCCCAATAGCTTGGATACCACCCAGAAAATTCCCAATCCACGATGACCACCCCGTCCGAGGAAATGTAGGTGCCCAGCTCTAGAACTAATGTCCTTGTGATATTCGGATGTGGATTGCGCATAAAGAGCTCGCTCTCCCTATCGACTTTGGGCATGTGCGGGAGTTGCTTCTCAGCGGCGGCGTCACGCTGTTCGGAGGTGAGGCGGTGTGTGGCCTTGTCCCCCGCCCTCAGGAGACCGACCCATTGCTGACGGGGGTCGGAAGCTCCAGGACGTGTTGGAGGTCGCGCTGAGAGGAGGGCATGCGCTTGTATTGTATCGCAGTATTACTAAAGCAGAACAGTTCTTTAGCAAACGTGGCGGAGCACAAGGAGGCGGTTATTACGCTAATCTGCAAGATAGGAAACAAAAACATGCGGTTGGATTCGTGGGTTGCGAGAGCGTGCCACTTAGCATTTTTCGGGAAATGTTGTTGACCGGACTGCAAACGCCGGCGCAACAACACCTCAAACGACAAACACAAGTGTCCACCCCTCACCACACTCTTCACTTTCCCTCCGCATGTCCAGCACCTTGTCTAGCTGCGATTCTAGCAGACTCTGGACTCCGCAAACCCCTTCACCACGTTCAACTCCGCTGCTATCTGCGGATAGCTCACTGACCAGGCAGCCTCGCCTCACCCGCCTCTCCGAAAGCGCGACCACAGCCCGTTCTCAGACACCACAAACCAAGCGACGTCAATCGCCCTAGCTTGCGTACACGAATACGAACCGTCTCTCGCCGTGGCGGGAGAATATCGCAAGGCAACGCCTTCCGAAGCCGATGTACCTGATGCTCCCGAGCCTGACCCAACTCTAAATCTTGCTGCCGCGCTCGGTCGCTCGGTCGCTCGGTCCTCCAAAACAATGGCTTCGAAGACCTACCGCTTCCTTAGCGCAAACCAGGTCCAACGACTCTATACAACGTACATAGCCAACACCTCTCCGTCGCAACCGGCACTGTTAGAGTCAGCAATCACATCGCCGATGAACATCAAACACTATGGTGGCCAACAAGATCTTTTTGTACTGGCAGGGGAACTGGCCACGAAGATCATGAAAAATCATGCGTTTCCGGACGGCAACAAAAGGATAGCTCTTGTCGCGGCTGATAGGTTCTTAAAAATGAATGGATACCGGCTCCAGCGACTCCCACTTCACGAGCAGAACAACATAGCACTTGAAGATGCTCATGTTAAGGTTGTGGAAAACAAGATGTCGGCAGAAGAATTAGGCAAATTCTATGCCTCGATCGCAACTGCGATTGAGGAGTGGACTCCGGACATTATAGCTTATCGAAATGAAGCTATTGAGTGCTGAGAAGCGAGAAGCGATTGAGGAGTGGACTCCGGACATTATGGATTATCGAAATGAAGCTATTGAGTACTGAGAAGCGATTGAGGAGTGGATTCCGGACATTATGGCTTATCGAAATGAAGGTACTGAGTACTGAAAAATATTTGAGCCCTCTCCTTAGTTCCATTGTGGGCGTTGGTACGCCATTGTGTGATCGCCTAGTAAATAGACCTTGTACAGAGTTACATGTCTTTGAGTTTGTCTAACGTAGGCTTTAGTTCATGCCAACTTGCCAGAGACTGCTCCGTAAACCAAGCTGGAGAAAAGTAAGCAACCATAAAACTCTATATATGGATACTTACCATCAAACGTCCCGTCCAAAGCGATCGTATGTGTGACACCAAAGAGATATAGTGTGGCGGAGCTGGTTTTGGCATCTGACCTGCGAGGGAGCTGATGATAGATTGAAAGTCGTAGATATGGAGCCGATTCTGGGCAAGGCTTTAGCGAGGGTAACGAGTGTGGCATTGGGATTACATACCGCAAGTGAAGTCTCTTCTATCGTGGTTGAATTCCAAGGACTGCTTGTCTTGGGGAAATGAAGACCCGTTGTGCTTGCAAGCTGCTTTTATAGCATCACCAACATCTGTCGGCACAAGCACGTATGCTTCATGCTCATCGCCGACTCGAATATCGACTTGGCGTTGACATGGCCGTCCCTGAGGATCACGGGTGACGAATTCTGCAGTTTTGCTGTAAAAGCTGCGTCGCAAGAAATGTTTTCCAAGAGTGGAGATGCTTGGCCGTATCCACCGCGTAGGCATGAATGAGATAGGATGCATAGAGCAGTTGTGTGGCGAAGAGTAGAAGGTCAGTGGTGGGGTTGTCCGGAGATGAACAAGGAATTGCACGTAAACGTTCGTTGGTCCGACCGGAGAAATGTTTTGCCGTTCTCGCGAAATGATCTGTGGCCCTAGCGATAGGGCACGCCACAGGAACACCACCTTACCTCGATCCCAACATTGAGATAAAGGCTGGCCAACAACACATCCTCACAAATACCCGCCGCAGCGGGTCAGCTACGCTCTGTACAAGCGGTGGCAAGACCGTTAAATACGTATTAACAGCTCCTTTCGAATAGTCTCGCCGTTATGGCTGCATTGTCCCTTTCCTCGTGCTCCCTCGATTCAATCCAAGACCAGCTGCGCTCCTCCTAATCCAGCACTCACCGTATCACCACTCTGGCCCCTGACTGCACCAAAATCGCCCGCAGACATAGCTCCATGAAGCGACCCCGCGACGCGTCATCATGCGAGACGGGTAGCTTTACTTCCCTGCGCAGCTCTAGCGTAAACAAAAGACGGCGCAAAGACGATTACTCTCATCTAGGGTAGAGTGCGTTGCACACTGGTAGCGTGGCTGTGTCTGAGTGCATTGTCTTGGCTGCGGCTGGGCGCGCAAAACGGATTTCCCTCCAATGTCGCCATTTGGTGAAGGGATACTGCGCTAGATGCAGCTGTGTAACCACATAGGCGAGCGTCTACCAATCGTAACCGACCACATGTTCCTAAAAGCATGATTACCCCTCTCTCACCTGATGCCGAACCAGCCGCTAAAGCCTTAAGATTACGGTCCGGAAACTCGCCCACCTCATCCCACAGATTCCTGTCGGTGAGCTCATACACCATGGACAGTGCAGACTCTGCGGATGGCTCACCCCTATTTCGGCGATTCAAAGATTTCCTGCTCAAGGATGAGTCGTACCAAAGGCTGTGCTCTTTGCGAGACAAGGTACAGTCATTTTCTATTCACAGCATCACCACTAACAATCAGCAGGGCTGGAGTGCACCAGGTGGAAATGCTCACTTCCAGGAACGCCAGTCTAGAGCTATTTCTTTGAACAAGAAAGCCAAACGACGGATGTTCGACATGATGCGTACCATTGCGAGGGAAATGGACCACGAAACTGGCGCATATGCTTTGGCGAACGACAAGCCGAAGGTTCTAGACCTATGTATGGCGCCCGGTGGATTTGTAGCATACTTCCTCGAGAGGTTCCCAGACGGACATGCGGACGCCATTACGCTGCCTGTAAAAGAGGGAGGTCATCAGGTAGTCCTACCTTTTGGCAGCCGGAACGACCATGTGCACGTCACATTCGCCGACGTAACAATGTTCGCTGCCGAACTCGGAGTCCAGAGTATCCCAAAAGAGCATCCAGAGGAGCAAAAATTACTCGCGATGTGGCCATACTCGGAGCATTCCTACGACCTTGTAATCTGCGATGGACAGGCATTGCGGACGCAGAACCTAGCCGAATACAGGAAGATGTGCGAGCAATCACGTCTGTTCAACTCCCAGCTTGTGCTCGCCCTGAACAGAGTTCGACCCGGAGGAACGATAATAGCTCTTCTTCACAAGTCACACAAGTGGCGTACATTCTCTCTGCTTCAGCTGTTCAGCAAATTTTCGGACATACAACTATTCAAACCTAAGAAGTTTCATGCCGAAAAGTCGTCTTTCTACCTTGTCGCGAAAAATATCCGCCCGAAAAGCCAGAATGCGATTGACGCGGTCGGGAAATTTGCACGGAGTTGGAGTCGCGGTACATTCCCAGACTCAATTGGGTCGTCCGAGGACAACGACAATGACGATCTCAGCGAGCAGGAGTTTGAGCTGCTATTGGAAGACTTTGGGGGTAAATTTATGCACCTCGTGCGGCCTGTGTGGGAGACCCAGGCGACTGCCTTGGCCAATGCCAGCTGGATGGGCGCGTCCAGCGACGTCGCTCCTGCTGATTAGGTACTATGACTCAATCCACCAATAGCAGTGCCGCCCGCGCATCATGCAATCTCCGCTGAGCCCTATTCACCTCGGAAGCTCCAACAGAATGCTCGACTGTACGTCTAGATAATGGGGCTCAGAGCAAAATGAGTGGCTCTGATTAGCTAGGACGGGCAGTCCTGCGCCGAACGATAAGACCTGGGCTATGGCTTTGCGAGTTGATGCACCGCTCGCAAAAAGCGAACACCTATCTTTTTGCTGCCAAACCCATCTTGGTGTCATTCGTGCATTCACTGGTGGAAATATGTGCATCTATGAATCAGACACGCAGATGCTTCGCAATGTTAAGTCCCACATGCCTGCACCCTATAGCTCACCCGTGTAGTCTATATGAGGAGTTTCGACGCAGGTAACAGCAAGGGAAAATTCCTTCTTGGCTTTGTGGGAAATCGCCGGGAACTCAGCCGTAGCTTGCTGGAAATCGTCCTTCAGCCATAGGAAGAACATGCCACATCTGGTTGGGTCTGCAAGTTTGTGCAGGTTCACAGGCCCGGCACTTATCGCTCGCCCATTCCAGCTGATCTCCATTGAGAAACCTCCACGCAGGCAACAATGCGGAGGTAGAGCTTAAGTGGTAGAATGGCCCGTCCAGATCGGTTTAGGAATACCGTTCGTTGCAGCCTGCAGTCATGTACTGCCGCCAAGATCTATAAGCAGAATAGCCTAACCAAGATCCGGCAACCCTGCCATTCCTATCCAATGGGGCTATATACACGTATACCCTGAGGAGGTGTCTGCGTTGCTCCTGTATATATACGCACCCGGATTGGCTGAAAGCAGAGTTCTCTACCCCAGAATTAGCCTAAGCGGCGCTGTGCCGCAACATTAGGTTCGATCGTCTGGTCTTATTCGTTTCGTCTCACCATGCGTCAAATACTGATCAGTGTATCGCGGTGATGGCGCGTAAGAATTTTCTCGTCGCCGCGGAGAGTTCATTGGCTACAGAGAACAAGGCTAGCTATCCTGCTGCCTTAGTTTCTCTGTATATAGCTCTGCTACGGCTCATTGGGGGACTCTTATCTAAACGTTTGCCGTTGTCCAATATCGAAGTTCACACCAGTAATACTCAGTCCGAAGCTCATACCATACAATTTACCAACCCCCTTTTAACCTTGATCGTAAGTACTCCCAACAAGTAGCATCAAATGTCGAAATTTGTCAGATATTTAACCCAGAGAAGTTGATCGGGAATCATGTCTTCAAAAATTCCCAGGGGCGTCCTTGAAGCGCTAGCCCAAAAGGTTCGAGAGAACCCACAGACACTCAAGAACCTGGTGTTGTCGGACTCTACGACTTCAGTAACGGCCGTCAAGACCCAAGATCTCCGTTTTGATGTGCACAGAAACACCCAAAAACCCCGACATGGCGACCAGGATCATTCAAGCCAACAGCGAAGCACAAAACAATGCCGTCAAGAATTTCATCAGAGGGAGGACCGGTGGCCACAAAGGGACTCACCAGATAATTGGGGACAAGATCAGGTTTGGTTTGGGAAGCTACTTCGATGCTGAGGCTGTTGCACGCGCTATTGAAGGGGAAGGCGCGGGTGGCGGTGAAGCTGCAACTACGGCTGCAATCGGAGCAGCCACGGCAGGTGCAACGGGATATACATCTTCACAATCAGGGTGGATTTGGAGCGAGCAATATGGCCGATATTACCGCACGAAAAGTGATGGAACTACCGAATGGTGGCAGGCACCCGCAGCTACATCGGACGGGGAGTGGACGTATAGCCAAGAACATCGTAGATACTATCGCATCAAGGCTGATGGAGCGTATGAGTGGTACTAGAGCTGGGATTGGAGGAATTTGAAATTGTTTGGGTGGTGGTCCAAGTACTACGGGGGCATGTTCACACGTTTCCCTCGTATAAACGCCCGTATGAGCCATCATTCTTTCATATTCGTTATTCATTACACGTTTCTCAGGCAGGACAAGGCCTACTACGGGCAAACCGTTAGTACACGTAGACTTGAATTGCAAACTGCTTTGATATATATAACCTACACGAGCAAGCACCCTAGACTTTAATTTGGCAGTGTATGATGCGAATCCTATTTGCTTGAGCCAGCAACATTAGAAGGAGGGGCACACATTTTCCGATAATTTTCGCATATCATAGCGAAACCATTTAGAACTTCGGTTACGGTTCGCGCAGTCCTGAACTTGCGATCATTATGCTATTGCGAAGTGTATCAGACAATTGTGGCGATGGCAGAAACACACTATAACAACTAAACCCCTGTATTCACGAATCTTGGTCTTGGTATGGCCATACTCGTGAGTACAAAACTTTCTGCGACTCAGATTCAGCCATATTAACAAACATCTCCCTGACGGCATTGTTGATACTTAAAGCCCGGTCGTAATTTTCTCGAAGGACCATGCCGCCCAGTGGAATCAGGTTATCGGTTTGAAGTTGGTGCAGGACTTCTCCGAGGCCCTCTATAAGCTCCAATTCACTACTGTGAAGCTCCAGTTCCTTCTCCGTAAATAGTATGGGACAATGTGTCGTCGATGGTCCAATTTCTTCCCATCGAGCGGCTATGTGTATCAAGACGTGACGGAAGGAAAACACGTCATCCCTGTTCCAGGCGCCGCAGAGCGAAGAGAGGAGCTCGGCTAAAAGGGAGCGATTGTGTACATTCATTGCAGTCCACCGTTGCCCATTCTTAAGTTTGGTGAGGCGTTGATAATGGCTGAGCAGATCTGCAGTCTTGTTTGGATATTTTCCTACGTCGCCCTCTTCTGGCGCAGCGTCCAATTGGCCATGAGTGGTTCTCGATCCGACTGGAAGCAGCAAACGTGGAATACTGTGCTGGAAGAATGGCTCAGATACCGAGGCTGACTGCCAATCAATGATGCAAGTTATTTTCTTCGTGTCTGGGTCAACGAATATGTTATCGAGGTGAAGGTCTGGATGCGAGAGCGATGTTCGCAAAGGGGGTGGAGACAGATGGGGCACGTGTTGAAGGTATCGATCCAACAGTGAAATGTACTCGTCAGGAGATTCTGGCTCCTCAAGAGATCGGCGAGGATTTATTCGGGGCCTTGCGTACGCGTTCGCTCATTGTGTCTCGTTAATTCCCATGGCTGCCATGTAGGACAACGGACTGCTCCCTTCTTAGGTCAGCAGAATACTCGGCTCAAAGTGGTGTCACATATAACTTACATGGACCTCGATCCAATACCATCGTAGCTCTATCGTCTTCCCACAATCTTGCTTCGGTTAACGGACCAAGCGCAAAATCCTCTAGCAGCGCAGGATCGGGCTCGTTCGCACGGCCGCCACATAGTAGAGGCTTGGCTTCTAGATCATACGCCGGAAGACCTTTCATTTCCAAATCCTTCTTGTAGTAGATGCAGCCGTGTCTCCGAAATGAAAGCGACGTCAGCTCCGTTTCGAAGTCAAGGAGCTGAGTCACAAGGTTGAGTCGTGATTCTGTTTGCCACTGATACCAAAGGCTCTCTAGCGGCACGCCCTCTGCCTTCTCCTCAATGATGTACTCGGCACCAACTAGGTTAAGTGGGTCCGCAGAATACGTGCATACGCGCGAAATGGGCAAATTTAAGACGGTGCGGAGCTGATCCATAGACGTCAGCACTTCTGCATACCAGGTGTAATGGATCACGTACAAAATGTCGTGTAGCCACTTCAGAGGCGGTCGTGTAGAAAGCTGGACCAGCATTAGGATTAGGAAGTCTTGCCAAAACTTCCACTCCATTATCCATAGTCGTGATAAACGCCTTGTTGTATTGGCCTTCTGTGCATTTCAATAGCTTAACACCTGCGAAAGCTAGTTAGATTACATTCTTCTGAAGCTTCGGGATCGGACTTGGCATTGCATCTTACAAGATCTAGCTCCGTTGCCAACGGCATTGACGGTGGCATCAAGGAGAGCAGAGATGTTGAATTTGCGATAACGCGCCGCAAGGTTTTCGGGTTCGTTGCATCTGGACGTTGTTAATTCGCTTGGTCAAATGGAAATGGTCTGCACCTACAGCCACCGGTATCGAGTGTATCTGTAGAGCTCTTCTTCTAGTATTTCTTCCTCTGTGGTACGAGCTGAGCAAGAACATTCCTGTACCTCGGAATAAAACCTGTAGCTTGCCCGAACCATCGTCTTTTTGCTTTCGAAGGACGGGCATTGCCAAGGTACTCATCGCGCGGCGAAGGCGCCGTCGCTGATAGTGCCAGAGTTCGTTTCTCTGAACCGCCTTGAGTGTGGAGCTCAATCTAAGTGGGTTGAAAATACGGGAGGTGGTTTTCATCGCAATGCGTTGTTGAGAGCTTTGATGACTTCCGAATGTGAAACTCGATGCGGCGGCGAAGACTTCGGAAAAATATATTTTCCGCTCCGTTGGTATATCGGTTAAGGTAGGCCCTCTTGGCGCCCGTTTAGAATGCACACACCGAAAAGGCCTGAGGAGATTCGCGGCGAAGCTCTGATTCTTCGTAGTTTATTTGGCGGCTTGCCCGAGCGGAACATCGTACCGGTGAAACTGGGTAACGACTGGTGCTGTTACTGTCGTCAGAGCGTCGCTGATCGTCCGCCATGAATCCGACACCGCGACGGCAGCACCCACAGACCCACCGGGAACCCTCGCGACCGGATGACGCGCTTGCTCTCAATAATGCTCCCTATGCGCAGAGTCCGCCGGCGCCGGCCAGCCCGACTATGCAGGCCAGTTCGCCCACTCCTCGCTCGAGCCCTCGTCCGATAAGACGTCGTTCTCCCTGCGCCGAGCTTCCGTCCGCCGTGGCGAGTGACAATCCATATTTGTATGAGCAGACTAGAGCGGTGGAATCGCTTGGGTTGTAGCGCCCGTGGGAATGAGCTGCGGGAGTCGTTTTCGAGACGGACGAGGCGGGCGGGGCGAGGCTGGCTAATCAACGAGCCATCCGCAGAGGACGGCGGAGTTGAACGTCGGGGGAGAAGTGTGCGGGCACCAGATGCTGCTAGAGTCGCAGCCAGGCTAGTTGCTGAGCATGCGGAGCGAGAGTAGAGAGTAGAGGGGTGTCTGAGGACTCGATTGTTTGCTGCTCGAGAATGTTGTTAGGTCGGTGGGTACTAATTATCGCTGGTCGCTTGTGCATGGCGACGAGGCGCGACGGACGATCCCAGGCTTAGTGCCAAGCCGGGTCGATCCCACAATCGATACCAATGAACGCTGTCAAGTGCCCCGCTGCTGCCTGCTGCTGTCTGCTGCTGCCTGCTGCTGCCTGAGATGCCGTCTTATACCTCCCGCTCTAAGAAGCTACCATCTCTTGAGAGAAGTCGTGCTATTGTGAGCTAATAGACAGATCATAACAAGTGTTAGTAGGTGTTCCTGTTCTCTCCGTCATCAAGCTTCAGCTTCTAACTCATGTCGTGTCCTAGAAACCCTCCGTACTTCACCAGCATGTGCGTTCGAGAAGTCTATACATACGTATACACCTGCGGGCACACGAAGATCGACTATAAAATCTTGCCATGTGGATCACCGTGCACCACAATCCCAGACCGTCATATGGGATCTACAAGAAAGCGTGTCCCATGTGATGCATGTCTTGCATAGAGTTCGTAAATACTTCTTTTAGTAGAGAGAAAATCAATAACAAAGTGCAGCATATTTCAGATTGTCTTGGTCATAAAAGCCCTTTTTTTTCTCGTTGCGCCGGAGCAGCCAACTAGTAGGGGAAATGGGACGGTTTCTACGGTAGTTAGAGTATTCGAAATCAAAGGAGAGTTTGGAAATCAGTTCCCCATTGCTTGCTGCTCCAAATATACAAGGTCATGAACCACTTCCTCAGCCCTTGCATATTCCCTGTTCCAGCATCGTAGAATCATCCTCCCACAGACAATATCATTAGTCTCAGGAAATTCCAGCCTTTGGTAGCGCTTCTCCACATCTGCATCTGACAGCTCAGGGTACGGTTCGATCCCGGACATTATCGTATACATCAGTGTGCCGAGCGCGAATATGTCCGAAACTTCATTTGGCGGACTAGTCGCTTCCCGTGGGAGAAAATACCGAGCGCTTTCCATGGCGTAGCCATCAAGTTTTTTAAACGTGCCTTGGAAATCTGAGAGTAAGACGTTTAGTTCGGCGTCTAGTAAAAGGTTGTTCGTGTGAAGATCGCAATGGATGACTCCCTTAGTGTGAAGGAAGGCGACGGCTTCAGCAGCTTGCCGGCACCATCTCAATCGAAAGGCCGTGGATGGTGCAGGATTTTTGCCCAGGTGATCAGTAACGCTTCCCTGGCTTGCGAATTCCAGTTTAAGCCCATCTTCTGTAATGCCCAAACATCGGACAATCCTCTCATGATCGCCAAGAGCGTCATAGATAGCCTTCTCGACGGCAAGATTCTCCATACCCTCGCCCTTTACTAGAGGATACTTAAGGACAGTACCATCTTTAAGTAATCCTACAACACTTGAACTACCCGCACCGACACGCTTAATCACTCCAGGTGGTGTATACTCTTGAATATATCTGAATGAGTGATGAGGATTCTCAGGGTCTTGTGTCCAAACGTTGTATTCATAAGGAAGAGAAGCGAAGGCCATGAGTGATGGTCCTCCCGCCGCGCGGTTGCCGTGCTATGGTGGTCGTGCAATAGGGCTAGGTCGTGCGAAAGGTAAGATCGAAGTCGTTGAGGTGGGCTGGCGAAGCGATGATTTAGGGGTGGAGGCGGCAGTGGACGAGATTGCGGTCGCAGAGATCGTGGGGACGTTGTTTTAGAAGGCGGATCGGGGAGGATGCAGCCAGAACTAACGGCGACTAGGTTCGCTAGTGTCGAACCCGCCTTCCTACGCAAGAATTGGCGATGGAAGTTTATGACCCTGCGATAGAATGGCGACCTTTTGCCGTCGACGCGACGATGTTTCGAATCGGTGCGGGACGGGAGACGATGGTATGTGGGGAACTGCGAATCGAGACCGAATGGGAGGGCGAACGGGGGACATCAACGAATCGATATAAAGAGTAGCGAGTCTCGCCGTAGAGAGAGTTATTGCGTAGCGAGGTACGAGCGGAGCAATTACAATTTAGGTTCGCAGAATCGCTGGCTAAACTTTAGTTTCTAGTTTAGACGAAAAAATTACCTAACGTACTTTATCACCGAAACCCCCCACGATTTCTTGGCAAGGAAAATCAACAAGAATCTACGAGGTTTTCTTAAATAACTAAGCAAAACCTTAATATTTTTCTATAAAAATTTATATATATATTCTCTATAGTATATTATACCTTATAGTAAAGTTACACTAAGATATATTACGTAATTAAAAAGCTATACGTATTTAACTAACTTTTAAGAAAAAATCTAGTTTTCTTCTAGTAATATACTTTACTAGCAAATGCTCTACACTACTAAACGCTCTAAAAATACTAAGCTCTTACTAAATACTACTATTTTAATTATAAAGCTCTCTATAAACGCCTAATTAACTTTAGATAAATTCTAGATATAGCTTATACTTTAGACTATTTAGTAAAACTTAGAGCTAAGCTTATAATATACTATAGCTCTCTATAATATACTATAGAAGAAAGTCTACTATTAATATAATAGAGTAACTTAAAGACGTAAAAAGATATCTAATTTAATAAAGCTTACTATAAATAAAGAGTAGGTAATAATTAACTATATACTTAACCTAAATACGTAAGAATTTACTCTCTAGCTTACTACTATTTAAGATATAGCTAATTAGCTACTTACTAAGTAGAGAAGAAAGGTTATAGATAAGAACTAGCTAAACTACTTTATTATACGCTATTTAGAGCTTAAAATATAGCTTAATTATAGGTATAACTATTAGAGAATAAAGTAAGAAGATTCTATAATTATTTAGACGTAGTTTAATCTAGTAGATAATATAAAGGTAAAGTATAGTATTACTAATAAAGATACGTATAATTTTAATAAATCTAGCTTTATAATAAAAATAATATTACCTTAGATAGTAGTTACTAGCTCTAAGAGATAATTATAACTAAAGAGTTTTTAACTAGATAATTATAAGTAGATTTTAGTAATTATAATAGTAAGAGTAGTAGATAATATATAGATTCTACTATTTCTTATTATTATAGATAAGAACTATCTCTTAGTATAGTATAAAGGTAGCTAGCTACTATATAACTAGATTATAGCTATCTCTAAAAGTAGCTAAATAATAAATAAAGTTAGTATTATATAGTTAAAGTACTTTAATATATATACTAAGAGTTATATTATAGGTATATATTATTTATTAATTTTAAATAGCTATAAAAGCTATAGCTCTATTAAATTCTAATAGTACTATAAAAAGAATAAAATTATAGCTTTTTATATACTAGTATATTTATTATTACGTAGTAAGGTATAAGTAAAGTAATTATAATTAGGTTTATAGAACGCTAGTAAAACTTTAGTTTCTAATTTAGATAAAAAAATTACCTAATTAGAATTAGTAGAATTCTCTAATTTAGACGAAAAAATTACCTAATTAGAGACTCTAACGTCTCTACTAAAAAGTAATTAGGTATAATTAGAATTAGGTATAATTAGAGATAATTAATTAGCTAATTAGCTAGTAGCTTACCTACGCCTAATCTATAACTACGCTCTACGCCGCGCTTACTTAGCTTTATATAGCTATCGCATGTATTTCTAAGTAATTCTAGCGTAATACGTAGTAATAATATAGCGCTAGTAAGCGTTATAAGTACCTATAAAGAGCTTTTAGATACCTAAAAGCGCTAGTAGCGTAGATTAGTAAGTTAGAGATTAGTAATTTAGTATTAGTTTAGGTATTAGTTACTAGCTTTACTATATACAGCTAGCGTGTATAGCTACTAATTAGAGCCTACTATAGCTCTATAAGCTACTATAGAGTACTCTAGCTATAGAATATTAAAAATTTAGAAATTCTACGCCGTCTATAGCTAGCGCGCTAGAGTTACTAGAGTTAGTTAAAATCTAGAAAGCTATACCTATAGCTAGCTAGCTAGTCTATACGCGCCTATCTATAACTATACTCTACGCCGTGCTTACTTAGCTTTATATAGCTATTACATGTATTTCTAAGTAATTCTAGCGTAATAGATAGTAATAATATAGCGCTAGTAGGCGTTATAGGTATACCTAGCCTAGAGTTATCTAGAAGTAACTTATAAAGTAACTATAACTAGATATACTAGTACACCTAGCTATAACTTTATTAGCTACGTACTTACTTAATTTTATATAGCTATTATATATATTTATAAGTAATTCTTATATAATATATAGTAATAATATTATAATTTCTATACCTTATAGCTATTATAGAGCTAACTATAGCTAGCTTTCTAAAGTTTTAATATTTCTTGCTAAGAGTACTAGTAGAAGCTTACTTGTATAGACTTAGCGTCTTTTTAATTAGGTATAGCTCTCTCTTTTATCTTATATTAGGTAACTTACTACGCCTTCTAATTATTTATAAATAATTAGCTCTATATATTATCTTTTATAGCTACTTAACTTTAGCTACTTCTTACTATTAAAGATAGTATATAGCTACTAAGTTAAAATTCTAATATATAGCTATATTATCTATATTATAAAAACTAAGTTTCTATCTACGTTTTATATAGCTTTTTATATATTAATTATAGATAATAATATTAGAGTAGAATTTAGAAATACTAGCTTAGTTCTATTTAATCTAAATTTAGTAGTATTAAAGCTTAAAGTTTAATTATATATACTAATACTTTCTACTAATAATACTACTATCTAGAAGTATAAAATATCTAGTAATTCTACTAAATTAAAGTTATAATTAACTCTAATTTAGAGAAAGATTATATAGTATCTTAATTTATTACTAACTTATATTATTAAGTTACTTAATTAGCTTAAGAAAGGTAATAAGCTAATAGTATATTAGCTAGTACTTATAAAGTCTAAAGTTATCTAGCTTTAAGTAGCTAACGTATAGAAAAAGAAGTATAATTTATATAAAAGAAAGTAAATTTAGAAAGAGAATACTCTTATAATTAAAGCTAGCTTATAGCTAGTTACTTAAAGAGAGACTATAGATTAGAATAAGAGTAAAAAGTAGCGCGAAGAGGTAGTAGTATATAATAGCTAGCTAGCTTAGCAACGCTATAGACGCTATAGTAAGCTAGAGTATAATATATAAATATACTAGGTAGTTAAAAATAATACTAATAAGTTAGATAGCTTATCTAGATTTATCTTAAGTAGCTTAGAGTTAAAGTAATCTAAATAAGATAGTTATTATAGCGCGAATAAGAAATAAGAATTTAAGATATATAATAAGTTATATAATATTAAGCTATAAAGATATAAAGGTATAGAAAAGATATCTACTATACTAAGGCGCTAAGATAGCTAAGATTATATAGCTATATAGATAGATTAGTACTATAATAGTACCTCTCTTCTAAATAGCTATACGTCTTAGATAGCTTATAAAATAATAAAAAATTTAGACTAACTAGTGTCTATAGCCTTTTTACCTATTATAGTAAGTCTAGCTTACCTAGATACTAGGTATAGAATCTTAGTAATATATTATTCTAACTCTTTAGATCTAACGCTAGTTACTATATTATAGTATAGTTCTTCTACTTAATAAGATACTATAGTTCTAGTTACTTATTATAGTAGTCTAATATTATATTAAACTTCTACTTCTTAGTAAGTTCTTTTATTCTATTCTCTCTTTTAAGAACTCTTCTATAGAGATAGCGTAACTCTACTTTATTAATTACTTATTAATCTAGAAGGCCTACAAAAGCATGCTAGAAATAAAGTAGTAAGTTATAGAATACTAGAAAAATTTATATATATAGTAGAAGTTCTAGTATATATAATTAGTTATAAATCTTTAGTACCTTATATAGTTCTATAAGCTTATTATCTTTCTTTTTTATAGATCTATTTATCTTTATATTACGCGTATTAATATAGATAAAGTCTTCTATTATAAATTATAGTACGTCTTTACGTCTCTTATTTATATAGTATTTATACTAAGTAATAGACTAGATAGCTAGTACTTTTAGCTAGAATAGAATATAGCTAAAATAATTAGCTATATTATTAGCTCTAAAAAACTTATGTTTTTATATAGCTAATAGGTTTAGTAGTACTAGTTATACTAGCTTAACTTCTAATCTTAGATAGAAGCTATAGTTTATAAAAAATAGAGATACCTCTATAGTCTTAGATATAATATTATTTATTATAAACTCTATAAGTAGTAGCTATTAGACTTAATTATCTTAGTAGAAGTTTATAAACGCCTAGAAGTATATCTTAATAGAGCTATTAACTTACTCTATTTATCTATCTATCTCTAGATAGAATAAGAATAAATACTTAAGTATAACTTCTAAGTAGATAGAAAGCTATATCTAGAACTAGAAGATAAACTATATACTATAATTAGAAATAACGTTATTAGAGTAGCTATAGAGTAAATAGATTTATAAAATAAACGTATTAGTTAGCTCTTCTATATTAATTCTTATTATAGAGATAAAGTAGTATATTTTTATAAGTTAGTAGACTACTATAAGAATATGTTTATATTTTTAACTATATAACTTATACTTAGGTAGTAGAGTAATATAGTTAACTAATATATTAGACTATACCTAGAATAGAACTAGTAGTAGTTTTAAGAAGCTCTAGAGTAAGAGTCTAGATACCTTTATTCTTACGTATATAGTATAGGCTTATATATAAGTCTTAATATTATAGAAAATTTATAGCTACTAGTAGTTATAGTAGATAAGGTTTATAGTTTTAACTTATCTAGAGTAGCTAGTAGAGCTAGTATTATAGGTATAGTATAAGATCTACGTACGTAGTTTATTATTTAGTAGTATAAATATATAATCTCTATACTAAATATAGTTTTATTAGACTCTATAGTTAAGTATAGAGACCTAGAGAAGTCTTTAAAAGTATTTTAGCTAGCGCTTTACTAATAGGTTCTCTAGTATAGTAATTATTTTCTATACTAAGTCTAATATCTTATATATAGTCTATAATAGGTTATTAATTAGTTTATTTATAGCTAGTAGAATAAGTACTACTATGTCTAGTAGAGTATTTTAAAGAAGCTTTATAAGAACCTTTTTATTAAATCTTTCTAGTAGTAGTATTATTTATATCTAGTTTTTAACGTAGTTATTAGTAAGGTTATTCTTTATAGATTAGTTACCTAGCATATAACTTAACGCGTCTAGTCTAACTACTTTACTCTCTAGGTAATATATAATATAGAAGTTAAATTATAAGAGAAATTTAGACTAGTAGATCTATCTCTAAAAGAGTATCTTTATTATAGTAAAGTATTTAAGATTCTTATAATCTATAATAATCTTAAATAGTTTAGTAGTCTCTTATAACTTAGAGTACTACTTTTCTAAGAACTTTATAATAGTAAGAAGTTCTTTATTATAGATCTTATAGTTATACTTAGTAGTATTATACTTACTTAAAAAGTATATAATAGAGTAGAGTACGCTAGTATTATTATACTATAAGAGTACGCTCTCTAACGCCTAGTTAGAGGTATCTATTTTAAGAATTATCTTTTTTATATAGTTATATATTACTAGTACTAGAGCTATTATAAATAATATCTTTAGAGTCTTAAAGGCTTACGTATACTTATCTATCTAGATTTATAGTGTATCTTTGCGTAGTAGCTTGTTTAGTAGTTAATATATCTTAGAGAAGTCTTAAATAAAACGTTAATAAAAGTTAGAAAAGCTAAGAAACTTCTATAGGTTCTTTAGATATAGAGGCGTTATCTATATATAAATAGTTTAGACCTTCTCTAGATCTATATAGATTCTCTCTAGAGAGATAATAAGACTAAGGTATTTTATTTTAGTAACCTTAAATTTATACTTCTTAATATTAATTTAGAGGCCTATATTAATAAGCTATTAAACTACGTCTTAGACGTATTATTAGTAGTTCTTTTTATTTATAGAGTAGATAAGAATATTATTAAGATACGTAGTATACGTGCGGTTTAGAAGATTGTAAAGTATGTAGTTAATATAGTTCTAGAATAAGGCTAGCGTATTATAAAAGCTAAATAGTATAACTAGTAATTTAAAGAGTCTAAATTAGATAATAAAGACTATTTTCTATTTATAGTCTTCTATAATTCTTAGCTTATTAAATATAGTAATAATATTAAGCTTAGTATATATCTTAGTATTATATAGAGTATTAAGCGTTTCTCTAATTAATAGAAGTAGATATTAGTTCTTTATAGTTACATTATTAAGGTCTTAATAGTCTTAATAGATATATACCTCTCTACCTAGTTTTACTACTAGAAGTAGAGGTATAGTATAATATAAATAAGATTTATATATAAAGCTCTTATCTAGATTTTTATCTAGCTATTTTCTAATAACTTTTAATTTCTTAGTAGAGAAAAGCCTATTCTTCTAATATAGTAGCTTTTTTTCTAGAATAATATTAATTTTATAGTTCTAAGCTCTTATTAGTAGTAGCTTATTAGCTTTCTAGAGAAGAAATTCTACTAGCTTATTCTATAGCTATTCTAGTAGCCTCTTTCTAAGTTCTAACTTAGAAAAAGGCTTCTTATCTTCTAGAAATTTATTAATATCTATTTACTTAAAGCTATAGAGATAAATAGCTTATTAGTAATTATCTAAAAAATTATAGAATTAGCTAGAGAATTTATTATATAATTAGTTACTAATATATTCTAATAGAATATTAAAATACTTAGCTTTAGTAAAATTAGAAAGTATATTACCTTTCTCTTACTTACTTTCTTAAGCTATCTTATCTAGATTATTCTATATAATCTAAATAGCCTAAATAGCTAGCTACTTATAGAATTAGATAAAATTTATAGCCTTAGAAAGATAAATATCTTCTATTTTAAGTACTTTATATAGTCTATATATTAGTTCTAGAACTAGAATACTAAGCTATAGTTATAGTTCTTTTCTAATCTATACTATAGAGAGCTAGATACCTTCTACTTTTTAGGCTAGTATTTTCTTTATAGAGTACGTGTTTCTAATTATTATACTATAGTATTTAGATATTCTACCTTTATCTACTCTAGAATTATAGATATAATAGTATAAGTAGCTTAGCGTAAGCTTAGGTAGAATTTCTAGTAGTTAGCTTTCTCTATTTATATTCTTCTTCTATATATCTTTAGATATATCTTTATATAATAGTATAATATAGTTTAACCTAGAAGCGCTATTAGTTTTTATAGAAAGGTCTTGCGTAATTAGTAGTAACTACTTAGTTTATTTATAACTTAGTAGAAAGAGTAGTTTTTTATCTAGAATAGAAACGTAGTTCTCTATAGCTAGTAGAAAATCTAGAGATATAAGCGTAATTTAAGATAGAGACTATATAGAGTAGATAGTAAAGATCTTACTAGGCGCTTAGTATTATAGTACTATAGATACTAGTCTACTATTAGAACTATAGTACGCTATATAGTACTAGAAGGTAAAAGTTATAGATATAGAAGTCTAATTAATAGCTAGATTATATTACTATAACTATAAGAAACTAAGAATAATTAGTATATTAGTAGCTAGCTTTATAATATAGAGTATATAATACTTATAGTAGTTACTAATAGATATAGGTATAATATAGTAGTATATAAGTATATTATTTATATTATTAAGTAATAAGTAGATAAGAAGCTTAACTTATAATTAAGCTAGAAAGAAATAAATTAGTATTTAAATAAGTATAGTATATAATATATAAATACCTTTTTTTTTACTAATTAATATCTTAATATAATATTAATTATATATAGCTATATTACTAGCTATATATTATATAACCTCTTAGCCTTACCTCTCTAATCTAATACTTTAGCTTTAGTAACTATTAGAGTACTATACTATATTTTTCTCTTTTATCTTTAAGCTTAGTTCTATTAAGCTCTTCTTTTCTACTTTCTTCTATACTCTATTTATACCTATTCTATCTTAGTTTATTAACTATTTACGCGCTTACCTCTTTTAGTTAGCTCTAATACTAGCGCGAAAATAGTTACTCTTACTCTTACCTACTACTACTTATATTCTACTTTTCTTTTTCTTCTTACTCTTTCTATTACTCTTCTTCTCTCTTTCTTCTAGTTCTTCTACTCTCTATTTCTTATTAGACTTCTTTATTATAAGCGTCTATATTAACTAGACGCCTAGCTCTATTACCTCTAGTACTATAGGTAGTAGTAATAGTAATAGTAATAAGAAGAAGTCTAATTCTTATAGTTCTAGTAAAGGCTATAATTATCTACTTACTAATAAGTAATTAGGTTCTAACTTCTAGGTATAGCTTCTATATTAGCGTAATCTTTTCTTTCTTCTTTAATAAAGTATTAGAGCTAATAATTTATAGTTATATAAGAGATTAAGAGCTCTATTACTATAGACTTTATTATCTTTATCTAGCGCTTAATTACTTTTTCTTCTTTTAACTACTAGCTCTTTATTTTTATCTACCTTCTTCTATATATATTAGAGTTAGGTATATATATAAAGTAGAACTATAAGAATAAGAACTAGCTAGTAGTACGTAATTAAACAATTTTTAAGTTCTTCTATTACTCTTCTATAGCGCGTTAGTAGCCTAATATAGTATTAAGGTAATAATACTAGCTTAAATAACTTAATAAGTCTAGTAATAAAGGTCTATACTCTATATACCTTATAGCGCTACTAGAAGCTATTATAGTAGGCTAGCTTAACTATAACTCTTAAGCTAGTCTAGGTAATACTCTTAAATAATACTAATACTATATTAGAAATAGCCTTAAATACTTCTAGTTCTATTCTACGCCTAATACTATAGCGTATAATAGTACTTATATATCTTACTAGATAGGTTCTAGAAAGTAAGAATATTTCTTTAACTAAGGTATTTCTTTTACCTACTTCTTATTTTAGAGCCTAATATTAACTTAATATAGCTTTATAACTTACTATTCTATTCTATAGTCTAGATAAGAGAGAGCGTAGAGCTATTCTAGCGTATCTTCTAGGCGTCTTAGATACTATATTAGAGCTCTATAAGCTTTATAATATGCCTTATTCTAGATATATATATTATCTATTACTATCTTTAGCTACTAGCTTACCTACGCGATTAGGTAGCTCTCTTTTTTAACTCTCTAATTCTAGCTCTTCTTTCTATCTATTCTCTTCTCTTTTACCTACTCTTAATAGGTAATTAACTTCTCTATTCTCTTACTCTCTATATTCTACTCTTCGCCTAGTATTAGATAATAAGATACTAATTTAAGAGAGCTTAGTACTTAAATATAGTATAGTTAAGAACGTCTCTAATAATAACTTCTTTACTACTTCTAAAAACAACGCCTAGCCTTTTTCTAAGCCTTTCTATCTACGTAAGTAGACTATTTAGAGCTTATAAAAGTAAATTAGCTTATCTTAAGACTTTATTAGAGTATAGTCTAGCCTATTTATAGTTTAATAGTATAGTAGAAATTATAGGCCTTATACCTATTATAAAAAAGAGTAGACTTTACTAGGTTTTTAGCGTTTAGTAGCTTATTAGAGAGCTTTTTATATAGTAGCTTCTAGGCTACCTAGTTTTAGTATTTAAGTATTTACTTTTAATATTCTTTTTACTTAATATATAGCTACTTATTAGGTCTTTTCTAAGCTTCTATTTAATATATTCTTTCTTTATAATCTTTTATCTTTTTAATTCTAGCTTTTCTATTTACTTATTTTATAAGTATATATCTACTACTCTTTTCTTTCTAGCTACCTCTTACTATATTTACTTAGTACTCTAATAGTTACTAGAGTAACTATTTAATTCTTATAATTTCTTTTACCTATACTTTCTAAATTTAGAAACTCTACTCTTATCTCTCTTACCTATTTAGGCTAGCTTACCCGCCTTCTTCTATCTATTTATCTTTTCTCTTTCTTCTCTTCTATCTATATTCTACTTTCTAGCTACTTAATTTCTTCTTAAGCTACTTTCTAATAGCTTATTACATCTAGTTTACTCTATCTACTTCTTCTCTAAATAATAATAACTCTTCTTTTCTTTCTAGCTTAGACCTCTATTCTAAGAGAGAATTAGGCTTATCTAGACTTAGAGTTAAGACGCTATAAAGTTACTTAGCTTATATATTAGTTATAACTAGTAGTAAGTTTTTCTCTCTTATTTAATAGTATATTAGAGCTAATAATTTATAGTTATAGTCTATCTTAAGCACCTAGTTAATATAGTGTTTATCTAGCTTATTTTATTAATTCTTTATTATACGCGCTTAAACTCTTAATACTATATTAATTCTACTCTTACTTCTTTTACTATATTTTAGCTAGCTATATAATTTACTCTATTTAACGTATCTACTAACTCTATATTAGTAAGTAGCTAGACTATCTTCTAGTTTTTCTATTATAATAAGAAGATACGCTAGCTACCTAATATAGTATTAAGATAATAATACTATCTAGAATACTTAAAGGTTAAGTAAGGTACTACTAGTTCTTATATAAATTACCTAGTTAGGCTTCTAGAGTTAGCTAGCTAGAGAAGGCTTAACTATAATTCTAGGCTATATTCTAGTAATTCTAATACTATATATAGAACCTATAGAAGACTAGACTAGCTATACTTTTAGTTCTTAATAGCTAATAATAAGCTATAGTATTAAGATACTTACGTACCTTACTAGATAGTCTTTAGAGCCTACTAATACTTTTTTAGCTAAGGTATTCTCTTCTCTTACTTCTAGTTTTAGAGCCTAATACTAACTTAATATAGACCTCTAGCTCTCTTCTTCTAAAAGGTAGCGCTATTAAGAAAGTTAATAAGCTACTTAAGAGAAGATTAAGTAGTAAGCTAATAAGTAGAATAAGAATTATAATAAGCTACTTACTACTATTTATTAGAAGTTTATAGAGAAGCTTAAGCTAGGTATTATATTAAGAATAAGAGCTCTAGGTATCTTAGCTTCTCTACCTATTAACATTCTTACTCTCTACTATTGTAGAGAACTTTATTCTACGCCTTCTAATTTATAATTAGGTTTCTTAGCTACTTTCTTAGATTATTTATCTTCTAAGAGGTAACGTATTAATATACTTCTCTAGACTAGAAATAGTAGAGTTATTTATGTTTAGCTTAATAATAACCTAGTAACCTTCTTTAATAATAACCTAGCCTCTTCTTCTTTATCTTCTCTATCTTTAGACTTCTTTAACTTTACTATTTCTCTACGTACACGCCTAGCTTTAACTATTATATAGTCTAGTCTATCTAGTAACTCTACTATACTATTAAGACTAGCTCTAGCTAGTCTAAGTATAAATATAGCTTAGAAAAGCCTAGCTACTAGTACGTCTTCTTACTAGAAAGAGTATACTTATTAAAGAGCTATAGCTAAGAAGACTAATACTAATTTAGATAAAAAGAAATAGGCTAGTAATTTAGACGTTTAAAGTAGTATTTTCTTTTTACTTTTCTCTTCTAATACCTATATATATGTTACAATTACAGAATTAGAAACAGGGCTAGCTAACTAGGATAGAGAAAACGGTAGGCTAAGCCTAGAGTTATAGAACAAGAGATTACGTGTAGAGTTACAGAAATAATTAGAGACACGTAACGTAGATTAGATAGATTAGAGAATTAGAACCTAATCTAGAGGATTAGACTCTAATCTAAGCAATCTATAGAAGCTAGAGACTTAGTACCTAATCTAGCTAAGAAGACATATATATATAACTAGAAGAAGCTTACTTCTTATAGCTTCTTATAGTTATTACTTTATTTATTAAATTACTACTATAACTTATAATTTATAGTATTATTACTTCTACCTCTTTATTACTAAAGATTCTAGCCTAAAGCACACCTCTTACCTTCTCTTATAAAAGTAAGCTATAGTCTTAGTTAAGAGAACAGCTTATAACAAAATAACTACCTAACGTTAAAGAGTAGAATAACTATGTTAATAGTTAGAACCTAATCTAGAAAAACCTAGGCCTAGAAGCTAACTATAAAGAAGTAGATTATAGAACTCTAATAAGTTATTATAGTACTCTAGAAAATAAGCGTTTAATAGGTAGAAGAGCTAGCTACAGCAAAACGCTAGGCCTAAGCTAAGATTACTCTACCTAGGCACTTTAATAGTAAGAGAGAAAACCTTAACGTATTTCTAGTAGCTATAGAGCTCTATCTATAATATAATACTATAGTATTTCTATAGAATAAAGATAAGATTCTAGAAGCTATAATAAACATAGAAGAAAAAGCTCTTATATAGACTAAACTCTACATATTAAACTAGCTAGAAAATAAGAGTAATATAAAAAGAATATAATAGTCTATAAACAAAATTTTTAAAAGCTAGACTAGGTTTATAAAGCATCTTAGAGAAACGTTTAGAGAGGTTAACGCGTATAAAGTAGTCTAAGAAAAGCTATTTAGACTATAATAAACTAGATTAGCATTCTAGTACGCAGTAATATTTAGGTAGCTAAGCGCTTACCTAGACTAGAATAACTTCGCGCTAGTAGAACTCTTCTATAAAGAGTTAAAGAAGTTAGTTAAAAACAACATTACGCACGCTAAACAACTAGAAAACCTAAGCAATACTATAGAGATAGTAGTAAAAATTAACAACTAGTAGTATAAATAAAACCTAGAACGTTAATAGAGTAGAGACTACTTTATACTATTAATAGTTAGAATAAAATAACTATAGACTATATTTTAGAGAGATTCTATAGACCTAGATTAGGTTAAAACTCTATAAAAGGGAAAATAAACTCTAAGAAATAAGAAAAAAGCATAGTACTTTAAGAAAGAACTATACCTAGTCTATAGCAAAAAAGAACACTTTACGTAAGAATACCTAAAGAAAAAGAAAATAGTTAGAATAATTTAGGCGAACTATAATAGGCTTATATAGATAGTATACTATAATAATAGCTATATAATATACTAGAGAGACAAGATTAACTTAGGTTAGTACTTAACTAAGGTTAGAGCTATTATACTAGAATACCTTGCGTATATAGAATACCTTACTCTAGAAACTATCTAATAACGTATTAATATATAATAGTACTAGATATACGTAGAATTCTATAATATATAAAGCTACTAACACGTATATTAGAATATCTTATTTACTAATAAAGAATTCTAGAAGGCGTTAGACGCTCTTAAGAAAGTAGCTAGATTAGTAGAATACCTTATAGATAAAGAAGTATACTTATATATTTAGAAAATCTACTAGAGTTTCTCTATAAATAATTCTAAGGCTAGAAAAGCTAGGTAATAGTAACTAAGGTGCGTAGAAAGAGATAAGTACTAGAACCTCTTCTACAAAGTATATCTAACTAAGTTATTCTAGAGAAAAAAACTCTCTAGGTTATTTTTATATAACTAGAAAATTAAAGTACGCCTATAGTAGAAACTATATTAGCTGTGTAAGAGCAACTACCTAGAGTACAACTATATCTACTAGGCCTACCTCTTAGTAATCTATAGCGAAGAGAGAAAAGCTATAGTTAAAATAGCTATTAGCACCTAGAGGCTAGATAACAAGAAGATCTAAGTAGCTACGTACATAGACTTAAGACCTAAGAAAGAAACTAGCAGAATAGTAATATCTAAGCTAGTTAAGAAAGTATATAGTAAAGAATACTATGCTAAACTATAGAATTAGTGTGCTATAGAATGCTAATACTATTAGAAATAGTACTAGACTATAGAATAGAGAGTATAATACTCTAATTACTATACGCTTAATTATAGATAGTGTTTTCTAGAATAGAAATACCTATACTATAGAGAAAAGATAAAAGAGAAATATATAAAACTATATTAGACTATATACTTACTAGAAAGGTGCCTAGTATATATAGCAAAAAAGAAGTAGAGATTAGCGTTAACTACCTCTTTAAAATTAAAAAACTAGCAGGCTTCTAAGGTAGAGGTCTAGCCTAGAAAAGCTCTATTTAGACTATTAGCAAAATTATTACTCTAAAACCTAGAACGCTACGCGTAAAAGCTACATTAAGAAATAAGAGGTTTATAGCTTATATAGATAGTAGAGTAGTAAAAATATATATTTCTACTAGCCTAGTAAAACTATAGAATATACTATTTTAAGAGAAATAATAACTATACTAAGTATAACTTATAGATAACTAGCTACCTACCTTTAGCTAAGAATAGATTTGCTTAGAAACTAAGGCACAAGTATTAGATGTCTAAGAGATATAGAAATAACAATTCTATAATATTATAGAACTAGAAAATATAGACATACTTCTAGAACTAGACTAGCTACAAAGATATAACTCTAATATTAGTTAAATTAGGCTAGAACTCTAAGAAAGGCCTAAAGTAGTATAAAAGGCTAGAGTAAGATACTACCTAAAAGCTTACTAAAAGCTAGAGATAAAGATTAGAAGAATATTATTCGCAAGTTTAACAAAATAAGTAAAGAAATAACCTTAAGACGTTAGCGTTATATAGATATAAAAGCTACAATCTAATATAGAGTAACTACCTTAAAAGGTTAAGAAAGACTATAAGAAGTTTACGTTATTATTTAATAGATAGAATAATAGTATTCTACCTAAATATAAACTATAGAACTACAAGATACCTATAGAAGATAAAGCTACGCTAAAACTAGAGCTAATATACCTACTTAGCTATAAGTAAAGAGAGAAACTCTAAAGATATTTAAAGAGACTTCTATAAAAAGAATATATTTAAGAAAGCTAAAGCCTAATAGCCTTACTAGTGCTATTTATACTAAAAAAGAATAGATAGTTAAGGTTATATATTAACTACTAATAGCTTAACTAAGTAACTTAAAAGAACTAATATCTACTACCTATAATCTTAGAACTTATAAACTAGCTTATAGAAGTATAGTAGTTTACAAAGTTTAATATCTAAGAAGAATACTACTAAATATAGATTAAGAAAGGCTATAAATAGAAAATAGCCTTTAGAATAAGAGAAGGTCTATATAAATATCTAGTTATACTATTTAGACTTACTAATACACTAGTAATATTCTAAAGTATAATTAACGTAGCTCTATATAAATACCTAGAAAGGTTTACTATAGTCTACCTAGACAACGTACTTGTATACTTAAAGAGAGAATTAGAAGAATATAAGAACTACGTGCAAAGAATACTATAGAAGTTTAGAGAGTATAGGCTTCTAATAGCTTCTAATAAGAGCGAGTTCTACTATATAGAGACTAGCTACTTAGAATTCTACCTAATCTACAAAGAGATTTAGATAGAAATAGATAAGGTCTAGGTAGTTCTAAACTAGCCTATACTCTAGATAGTAAGAGAAGTATAATTCTTCTTAGAATTTACAAACTACTACTAAAAGTTTATCTAAGAGTATTTATAGATTACTACTCTACTTATAAAGATTATAAAAAAGAACTAAGAGTTTAGGTAGAAAGACCTATAGTAATAAGCGTTTAAGATACTAAAATAAACGTTTACTACTATACTACTACTACAAACGTTTAATAAAAATAAACTAATATAGGTTAAAATAGATACGTTAGACTAAGCTCTAGAGGTATACCTTAGTTAACCTAGAGAAGATAGTAAATACTAACTATACTTCTTCTACTTAAGAAAGTTCTTAGTACTAGAATTTAACTATAATATATATAATAAAGAGCTTATAGCTATTATAGCAGCTATAAAAGAATAGAGAATATACTTAGAAGACGCTAAGTACTCTATTAACGTAGTATTAGACTATAAGAACCTTACAGCGTTTATAATAACAAAAACGCTAAACTAATAATAAGTTAGATAGGTAGAAACGCTAGCTATACTAGACTTTATAATCTAATACTAGAAAGGTACTAAAAATAGAGCTATAGATATACTTAGCTATAGAACTAACTACGTAAGTACTGCTAAAGAGAAATATAAAGCTATACTCTACACTAGACTAGATAGAGCTCTAGAATATAATAGACTATAAATTAAATAGGTTATAGAAATTAGAGACTAATAAAATAATAGACTAGAACTACCTAATAGGTAAGAATAATAGAAAGTACTAGAAACACTATAAATAGAATTTCTCTAAGAATTCTATAGCATAATAACGTATAGGTACTAAGAAATTAAACGTACTCTTAAGAGGCTATAGCAAGAATATAGATTCTCTATAATAAAAGAAAAAGTTATAAAAGTAATATAAGAATATATAGAGTACTAATAGAATAAGATAGTTAGGTACTAACTATATAGACTACTATAACTACTAGAACTACCTATAGTACTATAGTAACACGTTACTATAGACTTTATTATAAAGCTACCTAGATTAATTAAACCTACGTTATAAAGAAAGTGTAATACTATCTTAGTAATTATAGACTAATTTATTAAGTACGTATACTTCTACGTAACTAGTAAAACTCTTAAGACTAAAGAACTAGCTTATAAGGTAAGCTAATAACTATTTAGCTAATATAGAATACTAGAACGAGTTACTATAGATAGAGATAAGTTATTTATATCTAAGTTCTAGAACGCGCTACTTAACTAAATAGAAATAAGTAATTAAATATTAACTAGCTTCTACCTATAGACTAATAGCTAAATAGAATAAATAAACTAAACCTTAGAAGAGTATCTAAGAAACTACGTTAACTAGAAATAAGATAACTAGGTTAAGCTACTACCTATAGCATAATTAGTATACAATATAGTAAAATAGAGAACTATAAAGATAACTCTCTATTAAGTATATTATAGCTATAAGGCTAGAATATATAGATTCTTAATATATATAGCTATAATTTCTCTAAAAATAGAGAAAAAAGAGCGCTAAATAAGAATAATCTATAATAAACTATAAAAAATAGTAGAAAAAATAATATAATAAGTAAATAGAAAAAAAATTAAGAGACTAACCTTTAAGAAGAAGAGTAAAGTTTTTATTTTACAAAAAAACTTACGCACTAAATAATCTAGCAAGAAACTTAACTACCTATAAATTAGACTATTTAAAATAGATAAATAACTTAGACCTATTAGTTTTAGACTAAGACTACTACTAATAATAAGAATACACTCTATATTCTATAAGTCTAGACTTAAGCTAGCGCCTAATAACGTACTACTTAATAAGTAAACTAAGGTAGAACTAGACTAGAACTATAAGGTTAAAAGAATACTAGATAGAAAGCGTATATAAGGTTAGTAGAAGTACTAGGTTAGGTAGAAAGAATATCTACTAGAAGAAGACATCTAGAAACTACTAGAAAACCTTAAAAACTACTCTAAGAAACTTAAGAAGTTTTATTAGCGCTACTACCTCTAAGACCTAGAGACTAGAGCCCTAGATTCTCTAGATAACTTTAGTTAAATAACTAAAGAGGATTAACTAAAGAAACAAGAGGTTATAGTTATAAGAGCTACTATACCTTCTACTCTAGCTACTCTAGCTTCTTAATATTAGTAAGGTTCTTTAAAAGTAGCGCGTTATAACGCTACTATACTAGCTCTAACTACTTTTATAGGTATTTACTATAAGTATTAGTAGACTACTAGAACTTACGTAGAAATGCTTTCTAGTAACCTAGCTTAGTGTAAGAATAGTCTATCTCTATATAAAGGTAAGCCTCTATGTATACTAACTCTAACTACTAAGTCTTAGTAAGGCGCTTTGCCTTAAGACTAGCCTTAGACTACTAAGAGCGCAAATTAGCTACTAACTAATCTAGCTTTTCTACCTCTTTCTAATCTAACACCTTATTATAGAACTAACTCTTCGTAATATACTCTAAATAGTAACTAGAGAATACCTCTATAATATAACGTAGGTTATAGAAATAGTAAGCGCTATAAGAGTTATTAGATATATTAGCGCTAGTATATAGAATAAGGTTAGTATAATAGTAATAGTAAACTATTAAAGACTTAGTACGCGTAGGTAGTATAGTAAGAATAGAAAGAGAAGAGAGAGTATAATACTATAGAACTATAGATAGCGCTACTCTTATATAGAAATAATATAGAATAACAAAATACTATACTAAGAAATAGAATAGAGCTTTAGAATAACGCTTTAGAAAAAGAGGTAAGTATTATAATTATAGAATTAGAAATAGAGCTAGCTAACTAGAATAGAGAAAATAGTAGGCTAAGCCTAGAGTTATAGAATAAGAAATTACGTGTAGAGTTATAGAAATAATTAGAGACACGTAACGTAGATTAGATAAATTAGAGAATTAGAACCTAATCTAGAGAATTAGACTCTAATCTAAGTAATCTATAGAAGCTAGAGACTTAGTACCTAATCTAGCTAAGAAGGTATATATATATAACTAGAAGAAGCTTACTTTTTATAGCTTCTTATAGTTATTACTTTGTTTATTAAATTACTACTATAACTTGTAATTTATAGTATTATTACTTCTACCTTTTTATTACTAAAGATTCTAGCCTAAAGTATACCTCTTACCTTCTCTTATAAAAGTAAGCTATAGTCTTAGTTAAGAGAATAGCTTGTAATAATATATCTATAGATTACTCTAATTTAATCTTAAATATCTTCTTTTCTAGACTTTTCTTCTCTTCTATATATTCTATAAAAATAGAAAATATAAGAAATATAAGACTTCTACCTTTCTTCTCTACTTTATTAACTATCTCTAGTTAATTAAAACTCTTCTTTAGAGGTCTCTTTCTTTAACTCTAATTACTTCTTAAATTTATTCTTCTTCTCTTTTTACTTAATAAGTAATTATAGAGTACTTTTTCTTCTAGTAGAGATAAGTACTATTAGATTCTATTAAATAATTATTTAGAGTTAGTTTAATATAGTTTTATTAGAGTTTTTATCTAGTAGACTAGGTATATTTTAAGATATTAGTACTATATTTTATCTAGATAGATCTTAAAGTCTTCTTTTCTATAGCTAATAGCCTTAGTTTATTTCTTCTATAGCTTCTTTATATAGTACTAATAAAAGCTTAGAATAAACTATTATTATTTTTAGATTTTCTCTAATAGTCTTTATTATTTCTTTAATCTTACTTAATTTACTATTAGAGTTACGTTAGTAGAAAGGCTTAATTTAATTTACTATAATTATGTAGAAGAATAGAGCTCTATCTAGCTCTTAAAGGTAATAGTATTCTTTTTCTAGTATAGCTTTAGCTACTTAATATAGACCTCTCTATTTATTATTAACGTACTTTATAGGCGAAAGCCCTACACAAGCAAACTCTCTACGATTTCTTAGTAAGAAAAATTAACGAAAATTAACTCGTTTTTCTTAAATAACTAAGCGAAACTTTAATATTTTTCTATAAAAATTTATATATATATTCTTTATAGTATATTATACCTGCTACTAAAGTTACACTAAGATATATTACGTAATTTAAAAGCTATACATATTTAAGTAACTTTTAAGAAAAAATCTATTTTTCTTCTAGTAAGTACTATTATATCTCTATAATAATCTATAAAACTTATAGTATATAGTATCTATAACCTAATAAAGGTTTCTAGAAAACTTCTATAGAGCTAGCTCTTCTAGATATAGTGTAATAAGAGATAGAAGTTATAATAGTCTAGTTTAGAGATTTACCTAGAGTTATATAACCTTAGGTTACGTAATCTTATTACGTAACCTAGCCTAGCGCCTTAGCGCTTAGCATCTTTATATATAGAGCCTCTTAGAGTATTCTTCTACTTCTTACCTTTAGATAGCTAAATTTAATCTAACCTACTCTACTAGCACCTTTTATTCTTATAGCTTATAGAGATAGTACTATCTATAGCTAACTTATCTAGCTAGGTATTTAGAAACGCTTATAGTAGTAGAGACTGTAAAGCTAGCCCTTATATTATCTAAAGGTTAATACCTCTTAGGCTAGAGACGGCAGTATAATATCTAGCTAAACTAAGTAGCCTTATTAAAAAGCGTTTACTAATAGCTATATTAAGAATTAGAGCTATAAGAGCCTAGTTACTTACTCTAAGAATCTATTAATGTTACTAATTAATTACTTACCTTTTAGCGCTATATAAGACCTACTAGTAAATCTAGTTAGTAGTAGAAAAGATACCTCTAGTAGTAAGCTAAAGAGAGCTATAAGAGCTCTACGTATAAAAGAACTTCTATAGAACTTCTATATATAAAAACTCTTCTCTTTTTTTAAAAACTAGTAATTCTCTACTCTACTAGTAGAGCTAATAATTAGCTACTCTACTAGTAGTATATACTTCTACTTCTTAAATAAGAAGCTATACTTAAGTTAAACTACTTAAATACTATAGGTAAACTCTCGCGAAGTAACTTAGAGAGTAAGACTCTAGTTATATAGTACTCTTTTACCTCTATAATTCTTAAATTCTAGATAGAGAACCTGCTAGCTAGCTACTTAAACTAATATTATTATTACAAATTATCTATTCGACAACACAATATAATTACTAATAAGAATTAGAATATTAACTTTAAATAGAAGCTAGCGTAGCTACGCTAGAGCTTAGTAATACTAAGGTTATTAGTAGTAGATAGCTCTCGTACACTTTCTACCTCTAGAAAGAAACTCTAAAAGCTTTTTCTAGAAAAGCTAAGTAAAATTATTAATAAATTAGTTAGCTAATTACTTATACGCTAGGTACTTAAATAATAGACCTATATATACTACTAGATTACTACTAACGTATTTACTAAAGAAGATACTATATATAGAGAGTATTAGAATCTATAGTAGAAAAAAGCTACTACTTTAGTAAAGATTTAATAGCTATAAGCGTAACTATAATTCTACTCTAGAAGCTAAATACTATCTACTCTATTAACTTAACGCGTAACGCGCTTTATAAATTAGATACTATATATACGTAAAACTTACTTATTACTACTAGATAACTTAATTCTAGGTTCTTATCTAACTACGTATTATAAGGGCTAGGTTCGTAGTCTTTACTACTGTAAGCGCCTCTAGAACACCTAGCTAGGTAAGTTGGCTGCAGGCAGCACTGTCTCTACGAGCTGTAAGGATAAGAGGTGCTAGCAGGGTAGGTTAGGTTAAATTCAGCTATCCAAAGGTAAGGAGTAGAAGAATACTCCAAGGGCTCTCTATATACACAGGGTGCCTATGCCAAGGCGCTAGGCAGGGTTATGTGACTTAGGCGGAGCCGAGTCGGGCCGAAGCACCGAGTCGAAGCCGAGTCGAACCGTTACACGTATCTACTTACTATACTATTAGTAACTAAGTAATATTTAGAAAGCTAAATAAGGCTTTCTACTAAGTTTCTAGACTCTCTATTACTATTAAATAGTAAGGTTATTATCTTTAAGTAATAAAGAGATAGCTTATAAGATAAGCTTTAAGCTAATTATAACTAGTATCTAGAAGAGATAGCTAAGAATACTAAGAAAACTATTATAGCGTATATACGCACGTAGATAGAGAGAGACGCGTACTAGACTTTTTTTATAATTCTACGTTCTCTAAGAAATAGTAGTACGTAGATCTTCTATAAATATATACTTAATTAACTAGAGAGAAGCTATAGAGACCTATATAAGAGGCTAAATACTTACTACGATTTCTAGAAGCTATATTGCTAAAAAGCTACTAATTTCGCGCGCTTCTAGGTTAATTTCTTCTACCTAGCGTAGAAGCGCTAGCTTCTAATAGACTAATAGGTAGAGAAGCTTTATAAGAAGCTTCTAGTAAGTCTACGTATATAGATAGATATCTACTAATATTAGTATACTTATAATTATAATTAATATATAGACCTTACTTAAGACTTTACTAAAGAGCTTACCTAAAAAGAAGCTTACGTATCTAGAAAGGTTAAAAAACGTAATACGCTTACGTTAACGCTACGTTACGCGCCTACTACTCTACTAGGTATTTTACTAACCTCTAATAAAGCTCTAGTAATTAGAAAGCTAGTTACCTACTTTTAATACTAGTAACCTAGCTATATAAGCTATAATTACCTAAGCGCTCTTACTACGTAGAAAGCTATTAAGAACGTTAATCTAGAGAAGAAGTCTATAGAGTCTATAGAGCTATAAGTACCTAAGAATAACACGTTAGAATATAAATCTAATAATTTAAAAAAAGTCTAGCTCTAGAAGAAGTCTTCTCTCTAGAGCTACCTACTAGAGTAATAAACCTACGCGAAAAGCTATTTAGTAGTTCTACGTTTACTCTACTCTACTAAATATCTATAAATAGCCTTATAATTAAGCTTAGAGGTTTAATTAATACTAGAGTAGGTAGCTATATTCTAGTATATCTAAAGTACCTTTAGACTCTTAGAAAAAACCTCTACGTTAAGCTAGCGCGTATAGAACTTATTCCTCTTACTAGATATAATAGACAACCTAATAGCTAGATAGATAAATACTTTAAAGCTAATTTAGTACTAGAAAGCTACTAAATATATACCTACTTTATATATTATAATACTAGCTACTATAATATAATAATTAGTTATAAGCTACTTAAAGAAGTTAACGTTTAGGTTAACTATAAGTAGCGCGCACTAATATAGCTAGATACTAATTAATTAATTAATTATAAACGTAACGCGTTTATCTTTATATAAGCCTCTTAATCTACTACTAAAGCTTAAGTAGCTTACTAAGCTAATACTAATTACTATAACGCTCTAATATTAGTAGTAGAAAAGCTAAGAGTAATATAATAAGAGAAGAGAGAATTATAGTACTAGAAACTTTAAGAAAACCTACGCAAAATAGACTAGTAGCTTAAGAATCTTAACTTACCTACTAGGTTACCCTGTAAGCTAAAAAAGCTACCTGTTTTGTAAGAAATATGCTTAAAGGCTAGGCTTAACGTTAATATAATTAGTACTGCTATCTTTATAATTAACGCGCGTTAAAAAGATACTATAATTAGGTATCTTAGTATCTATAAGGTTAATTAGCTTATTACTAATAGAAAGAAAACTCTAGTTACTAATCTAGAGAAGAAACTTTGCTAACTAGTTACTAATAAGCTTCTATTCTCTAGATATACTAGCGTAACTATAGTCTATTTCTTAAAAAAGAATTCTAATACTCTACTACTATATAGAGAAGGCGTAGATTATAATATTAAGCTTATAGTAGAAAACACCTTAATAAATAGTTCTCTTTATAGCATATTACTAGAGTACCTATAGTTAGTATATAATTACCTAGAGAACTATCTTTATTATAGCTTTATTATTTATAGTAATACGTTATACGCGTTACTAGTTCTATTTACTAAAAAGCTAGAAAGAGAATAGAGGTTCTACGTTAACTATTAAAAGCTTAACGCTATTATAAAAAAAGACGTCTATTCTATTCTTCTTATCTAGAAAACGCTTATACGTCTATTACGCGCTAAGGTCTTTACTAAGTTAAATATAAGGTAAGCTTTCTACTAGATCTAGCTAAATAAGTTAGTAGAGAATCTAACGTCTTTCTATATATAGTATAGTAACTATAAGTATTAAGTTCTACTCTTTAGCCTCTATAATAGCTCTACTATCTTTTAGTAATATATTAATAAGGTGTTATATAGCTTGCTAGATAATTTCTATATAGCCTATATTAATAATATTCTTATTTATTTAGAGAATCTACTTAAGTATAAAGTCTATATTATCTAGATACTTAATTAGTTATATAAAGCTAGGTTATAAGTAGATATTAAGAAATCTAAATTTACTATTAAAAGTACTAAGTTTCTAGAATTAATTATAAGTACTAATAGAATCTA